>NC_066591.1:2050000-2055000 GCF_905475345.1 Vespula vulgaris | reverse complement strand
TCACTTTTCAACAAGCTTCTGTCTATTTTGTCAGGTAATTTTTTGAATTTCATTTCTAAAGAAAATTGATGCATCCTTCGTGGAAATAAAATTACATGACATGTATTTCTCGAAAAAAAAAAAATTTATTTGCAATCCGACAAACTTTTGCAATCATTTAATATAATATGAACAAATTTGATTGTTTCTAGCACGTCCTTTTGCAATTTTATATAGATATATATGATATCAACGCGTTATCTCTCTTTTATTCGTTTTGTCATTGAACGTACAATGGAAATAGTAGGTCGAATTGGACCATGCCAAGATTGGGATCTCTTTGAGATGAATGCCGGCTCTTGGTTGGAATCATTATAATCTCGAATAATAGGAATAAAATGTGAGAGGGAGAAAACGTTGAAACGTAGAAAAAAAAGAAAAAAAGAGAGAAAGAGAGAGAGAAAGAGAGAGAGAGAGAGAGAGAGAGGTGAGGGGGTGAACATAAGTAGGAATAAAATGAAAAAGGATAAAAAGGGGTTAACGAAAATATTGCATTCATTGCAATATGCTTGACTTAAACCTTAACCTTATTCAGATTTGTTTCGAACTTATTCAATTTGTTATCTATTTATGTAACTTTCGCATTTTGAATAGATTATTTATGCACAATCAACAAATAACCATTTGTTTCAACTATATAAAGTAGATACGTTAGAAGTAGATTTTCATTAGAAAGATTCATCGTTACGTAGAAATAGAAATTCATCTGACTATGTCAATGATATTTCTAATCTCATTTCATTTTGAATATTTCCTCATTATTATATCTTGAAAAGTAAGTTAATAAATCGAGTGAAAAATGAATGAATCGATCGACGATTCGTTAAACGAATAAATTAAACGTGTTAGAAATAAATTAAATCGATACGTATAATGATTTAAAGATAAACGAAATGATGTCGCTGATCATTTTTAATCTTATTTCAATTCGAATACTTACACATTACCATCCCGAAATAATAGAAAATTTGACAAACGATCGTGATAATAGATTAGAAAATCGAATGAAAAATAAATGAATCGGATAATACGTTGAAAAAATTATTAGACATTGTTAGCAACTAATCGGATAGAAATATATAATGATTTGAATTTAAGCGATTGATTAATAACATTTCTAATCTCCTTTCATTTAAAATACCATCCTCATTTATACGTAACGTCATATAAAGAAAAAAATCGATTGACGATCGTAAATAGAAGATTAGAAAAATTTAATAGAAAGTAAATTAATCGAACGATTTATGAATTCGTCGAAGGAATTTATTCGTATAAGACGATTAAAAGAAGAAAAACGATGACGACGAAGACAACGACGATGACGACGACGACGACGACGACGATGACTATAAAGATGGCGTCACGTTTATCGACTATTCGAAGAAGAGTAACGAAGAGACGCGGAAGGAAGGAAGGAAGGAAGGAGTCCCGCATATGTTACCGAAATAGACACGAGAGGGTTTAGATCTTGTTCGAGGTAAATGACCGATTGTTCTGCCAGGCCGGTTAATAGTCGACGATACTTCCGGAAATCTTGGCAACGTGTAAATATTGACCAACCACGCGATAATTCTGTTAGTAGTCTACATCCTACGAACTGCAGGCGCCAGAAATACAATTTCGTCTTATTTATGTGTATTTATTATATAACTACGTCTATCTATCTATCTATGCGTCTAGCTCTTTACTCTCTTGGATCTTGGTACAGAGAGAGAGAGAGAGAGAGAGAGAGAGAGAGAGAGAGAGAGAGAGAGAGAGAGAGAGAGAGAAAATAAATAAAAAAAAGAAACTGCAACGTCACCGTCGCCATTTGACACGCTTCCGTACATGTCGCGTGTATTAAAATAGAAACTAAGAAAGACGATTCTGCCAGTTCTGCGGAATGACTGGCTCGAATATGGGGTATGTGGGATATGGGATATGGGATGTGGATGGAAGTGAGATGGTAGAGGTTAGAGAGAAGGGAGAACACGAAAGGTGTTTGCCAAAGTACGAGCAATTAGTCGGCAAATGGCGGACCAACCACTTGATGAGGATACTTGTTGCTACTTGTTTCGAAGCTATCGTTTTTTATAAGTTGATCATAACAACGTTCTTTTCTTTCTTTTTTGTTTATCGGACATCTTTCTTCAACTTTTTCTTAATCGAAAATAACTCCAAATTTGATTGGTATATTTAAAACTCTTCGTGACAACCAACTCGACTCGGCTCTTCTATGATATACATATATTTCATGTGGCCTGTAAAGTTTCCTAAGTAATTTTAAAGAAATCAATAATCTTCCTGCTCTCTTTTACGGATACTTTTTGGACTAATCCTATTTTGTTTCTTCTTTTCGCGTTGTAAAACATAAGAAGATTAGAAAGTTTTGGCTCATCTAAGGACTTTAAGCGATATATAACTGTATAACTACATTTACTCTGTATAATTAATTTTACGTTAATTCCTTGTGTAACTTTGTGATAAGACAATAATAATTTGCATGATGTGAGACGAATTATCGATGGGAAAAATTTAATCTATTTACTATCTAATTTATTGTTTACGTGACAAAATAAATCGAGGTTTATAAAATTAATTCGAAATTATTGTGATAGACTGAGATGAAATATTCGTGAAAATGGTCGAATTATTTGATCGTGATAAGAAAGAAGTGAAATTAAAAATGGAATAAATAAAATGAAAAGAGAGAAAGGGAGAGAAAGAGAGAGAGAGAAAGATTAAACTCGAGTTCAACGATGTCGTACTATTATGGCCAACTTGTAAATGAAGAATGCACCTGGCTGCTTCTACTTACAACGGAGTCGATTCCACGCGGCTTGACTTCGTAACAAGCATTATTGAGACTTATCGATCATTGAAACTCATCGATGTTACAGGAAGTAGACGCTCTCCAAGAGTGTTTGAAAATGAAACGATTTTAATAATCGATGGAACACGATCGATAGTCGTCTCTCTTTCTCTCTCTTTCTCTTTCTCTCACTCTTGTTTACTTTAAACTTGCCAATGTAATGTAATGATTTTTATAAACGAGAGTACATACATAAATTATAATTGAAGTGAAACATTTCAACGAAAAGTTTGAGTTAGTTAAGTAATTGAAAAATTTATTAAAATGATGGATATAAATATTGAAAAAACATAAGGTGTATTCGTGACGGAATAAACAACCCCTAAAAGATTTATTTTGATTAAATTATACGGAATAGAAGTACGAGGGTTTGTTGTATAATAATCAGAAAGATTTCAAGTTTCTACGAATCTCTACGAATGTTCGATATATAGCTTTTGGCATTAGTGCAGAAGATTCAAATTCTTGCCAACTATTTTGCCAAGAACTTTTCGTCCATCGCAAACACGAACGTTTCTTATTCTCTTCTTTAGCTGTTGCACATTCTGCGACATAACTTTAGTCTTTTACAAAATCTCGAATAGAAAAGTCCAAACGGATGTTAATCCTAAATTTTATTTGACTTTTGTTTTACACAGCGTCAACTAAAAAAGGAAACTTGAAGATATTACTGATCGTCGATACAACAAAATATCAATTGTTGCATTCTATAGAGTTTAGTCAATATAAATTTGAAAAACTGTTTGTTCCGTTATGATACAACTGCAATTGATTGAACCACAGTTAGAAATATCCGTTCGAATATATTAACACGGACTTCATCCAGGAAACCGTCGCAGACAGGTCAAACATACAATACTACGAAAAGCAACTGGTCGCCTTTGGCCGTTCGCCAGTTTATGCAGTCGCTTTCTCATTGGTTTCCTCTACTTCATTATAAAATCCAACGATTGTTGGCTTGCGGTCCATCGACCGTCGGTCCATTCGGCATCTCTACGCTATTAGGTATATTCGTCTTTTTATTTTTTAAGACTACATTTACGTAAATCCATCAATTTCATTTGTCTGTCTGTCTATGTATGTGAGTATATCTGTGCGCGAAATCTGTTTAATATTATGGACATTATAAATATTAGCAATTTATGTTCAAACTTTGATCGATTTAATAACATGAACTAATGGTTTAACAAAAAAAAAGAATAGCTTTTCTTTAATATATCCGTCAGTATGATGGATTTCAATGATAAAATATTAGTTATTATAATTTAGGTATATACAATCGATGTATAATAAGTAAATTTAGTGTTTAAATGCTGTTCGATGATTAATTGATGCGTCCTTGAAAATACATTGATTGATTGTTTCGTAGAAAATATTGTTAAATATGCATGTACGTACTCGTCAATGTGATTTCGACAATGTGGTTTCATTATTAAATATTAATTATTACAATTAGATTCACATATGAAATATTCTAACAATAGGTATAAAAAAATATCAATCATCGGTAAATTTAGCTTTAATCAAAAAAAAAAAAAGGAACCAATCGAAGTATCGATCGAAAATAAAACGATCTCTACTTTTTGAAATTCCATCGATGATTGTTTCAAATGTCGATTCTTATTGATTTGATCTTCGATCAAATACGAACATATAAAAACGATAAAAAGACTGAAGGCATTTTTTTCCTTTTTTTCTTTCTTGAACGCAAAGAGTAAACGCTATTTCGTTGAGAGATAGATGAAAAAGGAAAGAACAGGGGGTAAACAAAATCATTGGGGTGTCGAAGAAGAGAAAAGGTTAACGCGCGAACACTTTCATGCACTGCCAGAGGGGAAAGTATGATGATGGTAAGACCAGCGGGTGTCTAATTCGAGACTAATTACGTTCCCGTCGTCAAAGAGGTCTTCTAAATTCGTTATACAGGCGTCAAGCTACCAACGGCGTTATCTACCAACGACGCAATACAAATCGACCATTTACCAGCCATGAAAAGGGAGACCGACCTCCCGTGCTTATGTTTTTTCTCTTTGCTTTGATTCTCCCCTTCTATATTACCACGAACGATGATGAAGGTTAAAAAAGAAGGAGAGAAGGGTCGTTCGTGTGT
>NC_066591.1:1932500-2045000 GCF_905475345.1 Vespula vulgaris | reverse complement strand
ATGTATATATATTTATATACATAAATATATACAATATATAATATACATATATATATTATATATACATATATATATATATATATGACTCCTTGTAATTCGTGTAATTCGTCTTGTCTTTATAGAAGAGATCATAGCGCTATGTTCTCCAGCACCATTCACATCTTCTATAGTCTGGCCTCGTTTCACGTTTTCTCTCTAGACAACCCTATTTTTTGTTCCCGCACACAAATGCGAAGTCGCTCCTTCCCACGAGTACTCGCAACCAAGAATGCGACAATTTCTGTTCTCTATTTCTTCTTTTACATTTATTACTTTCTTATTCTTTTTTTTTAGTTTTTTCTTTCTATCCCATATATCTTTAAAATTAGTATTGAACTACGAAGCGATGCATGCGATCGACTCGTTTCTAACACATACGCTCAACCAATTTCGAATAAATTATGTTATATTTAAATTGTTTATTAATTGTTGTTGATAAAGAAAAAGAAAACGAGAGAGAGGGGAAAAAGAAGATTAAAATTTATTCTAGAAATTGGTAGCAATAAGTGTGATGAACGATCTACGATCGATTAGATCAGATAGATATTCCCATCGTGATTTAGGACTTACATACTTATCTATGTAGCTTGATGAGTGGTTAACTATATAGTAGTGCGTTTCGAAATCATTAAGTAGTATCAGCTTGTGTCGCTAGTGTTATTTTAGACAGAGATTGAAGTAATTGAACATGTATCATATATAGTTAACATATTAATTGAAAAAAAAAGAAGAAATCTACATCTTGATTCATCCCTTTGCACTGTATCGTTCTGATAAAAAAAATATAAAAAAAAGAAAAAAAAAAAAGAGAAAAAAAGAAGGACAGTTGCAAAAGAATATAAAGAAAAGAAAATGAAAAAAAAAAGAAAAATAAAATAAAAGTGAACAGATGAGACAAAAGAAACAAATTACAGGACAATTGCGGCGAATGATGATGATGATAATGATAATGATGATGATGACTATTATTATTGTTATTATTATTATTACTATTATTATTATTATTATTATTATTATTATTATTATTATTATTATTATTATTATTATTATTATTACTATTACTATTATTATTATTATTATTATTATTGTTGTTGTTGTTATTCTTATTCTTCTTATTATTATTATTAACAAGCCGGATCGTAGAGGCCTGTTAAGGAAACTTTGATGATTGACATCAACGAAGACGGAGCGACGTCGCATTCACCATTTTTTATTCGATCCTTTTCGCATACTCTATGTGTGTTGCCTATTAGATCCTAGGATTTAGATGTGAGACGCGTCTACGTTGCTTGCGTGGCATCTATGATGAAACTAATCAAAGAAAAATAAATCACTAATCGAATAATAAGACAGAGAATTTAAGAACTCGAAGAAAAAATCTCGGATAATCTTCGAGCATGAGCTTGACAAACAGCACCATGTTCTTCTTCAACAATATGATTCGTTTATCCATTTATGTTACATATATCCTAAGTATTTTTTAACAGACGGTATTTATTTCATTATTTTCTTTTACTTTTTCTTTTTCTTTCTCTTTTTCTCTGTCTCTCTCTCTCTCTCTTTTTTCTCATTTATTTTTATTTTATTTATCTCATATGCACTTCTATATCCGTTTCTCTCTTTCACGTTTCTTTTTCACCTATCCATTTTATGTGTCTTTCGATACATAAAATTCTACTTTCGATATCTCCATCTCTCTCCTTCTCTTTCTCTCTCTCTCTCTCTTTCTCTTTCTATCTTTCTTCCTTTCTTTCTTTATTTTCTTTCTCTTCTGTTTCTTTCGATTCTTCTGCACGTACAAACAACGTGGTGTACGTCTCGACCGGGGTGTACGCTTCCTCTTTCTCGCGTCGCATTTAACGTTCTTCTAAGGTGTTATATATATACCATATATGCCGTGACGAGTGTGTGTGTATGTATTTAACGAACGCGGCAATAATTCAAACCATCGATTTCACTTGACTTTTGTACGTTCAATTTTGCACCGAAAAGCACCAGGCCTGTCTTCATATTGTTCACTTTTCATATTGCGCTAAAATCGTAGTAGCACGAGCATTGTGTCACATTATCCAAATCCTCCTTCGATTCTTCTACTTCTATTTCTACTTCTTCTTCTTCTTCTTCTTCTTCTTCTTTTTCTTCTTCTTTTTCTTTCCCTTTTTCTTCTTCTAATTCTTATTTTTCTTCTCTCTTCTTCTTACTTACTTCTTCTTCTTCTTCTTCTTCCGTTTTTCCTCTTATCAATCCTATCTAATGATCCGTCCCAATTCCAAATCCCTTTCAAAATTCTTTTGTAATTGACATACTTCACTTCGACGCGATATTCTTTATGATCGAAAAAAAAATTTCATCGTCAAAAAATCATCGTTTGAATGACGTTAATATCGTAGCTTCTAATTACCCTCGTTATCATTTTGAAAAGAAATGTTGATCGAGATTTTTTATTCTCATTTTAAAATCATCTCCGATAATATTTCTCGCAGTTAATCGATCGGGCTGTTTTCTTCTACTCTTCTTTCCTTTCGTTGCGTGAAAATTTAAGAAGAGATGTCGTTTCGAACAAAATCGTGTTCATTGTGTTATGCGATATGATAATAATTAAACAAAACTTTAATGTGTCGTGAACGTTAAAAAACGAAATAAAAAAGAAAGAAAAGATTCTGACTCTAGAGAAATATCGAAGTATGTCAAAAACGATGTCCTTTTATTCCATGTTCTAAAGGCATGTACCGAAATCCTAAAAGAAGACAAAATATCGATGAGAACCAACAATTGTCTATTTTCCTATTGTCACCCTCTACTGTCCCAACAACAATCAAAAAAAAAAAAAAATCATAAGTCCAGTGCGCAAAACCCACAGGATTTTTCTCTTTGTCTATCTCTCTTTTTGCATCTTGCGTATGATCCAAATATATATATACATATAAAAAAAAAAATTAAAAAAAAAATAGGATAACAGAAAAGAGAAAAAAAAAAGCAAAATCGTTGACGAAAAAAAAAACAAAACAAACAAACAAAAATTTACGACGGGACGAGACGACGACGAGGACGCGGAAAGGGGTGGACGACTTGTATCGTAGAGAAAACCGAGATACGTAGGTTTGAACCCAAAAAAAATAATTAAAAAAAAGAGAATACAAAAAGTATCTATATATATACTATACTATATATATACATATATATATAAGTACTCTCGTATCATAATAAAAGCAGATTGATTAAGAACGAAAATATATGCGCTGTGATTGGAATGCGTGGAATGAGCTGCTTTGGATGTGTAGGTGGTAAAAAGACGTTAGCAATCCTCACAGGGGAATATCTCGCCCGCATCCGCCCCTTCGTCACTCACCCTGTTTAACAACAATAACTACTACTAATACTACTACTACTACTACTACTATTACTACTACTAAACTACTACTACTACTACTATTACTACTACTACTACTACTATTACTATTACTATTACTATTACTACTACTATTACTATTACTACTACTACTACAGTAACCACCACCATCACCACCACAATCACAACTATCACCATCACCCATCATCACCAATAACCATCAACATCGACACAACATCGATCGCCATCGCCATCGTCATTTTCGTTTATTCCATCAAGAAAAAAATACGGGAGAGAAAAAAGAATAGAGAGGAACCTCCCCTCCCCCTCGAACTACCACGATTTGCCACGATTATTAACACAGGTACACTGAAAGACACGTCAAATTTGTTCTTTTCTTTTTCTTGCCTTTTTTCCTTCTTTTCTTCTTTTTCCTTCGCTTACCCCTCGCACGAAAACAAGGGAAATAAACAAAATTACAATTCGATGACGCGCGCCCGTTACGGTGGTGTTTTCCGTTGATTAAACGAGGACGTCAAAAAGAAAAAAGAATTTATTTTTTTTTTTCTTTACAAAAGCGAGAAATTTTTTCATCCCTCTTTCCCACCCATCTCTCCGTCCCCATACGTTTTAAATCGATTTGAGATGCAAATTTCGTTCGGCGCTAGATCGCGATTTTTTTTTCAATTTGTATTTTTCTTTATATATATATATATACATGTACCTATATAGATATATAAATGTCTTTTTTCTTGTTTCTTTTTATACACTAACAAAACATCGCCAGCACGAATTATTTAGAAAGACATATACAAACGTAGAGAAGTACATTAATATTATATATTACATTACGATCGCATATCCCGTTTTAGTAGAACAACACGTATACTTAAGCTTTAAAGACATATCTATATAAAGGGGTGTACAAACCTGCCAGTGATCTTACCTTTTGGAAAGCCACGGTATGTATATCATGTTATCGCGGAAACTCGAGCCAAAGGTCACGCGAGTGTGACATTGACATTCGCCTAATTAAAATGTCGACAATTCGACGACCTTAATTACGTTAATACGGTCCTTAATTATTATTATTCCGATCCTTTACAAACTACTAGACTCTTTAATTATTATTTGATATTATCATCTAACATTGTCTAATTAAGGAATAAAAAAAAGGAAAAAGAGAAAAGAAGAAGAAAAAGAAGGAAAAAGGATATCTTCTTTGGATTTACGTAGAAATCTTACTCACGTCACTTGTTCGCGATATTTTTGGCTCGGTAAAGAAAAATAAAAAAAGGTTAAAAAAATAAATAAATAACTAAGAGAAAAATCTTTGCGATGTGTCCCTTTTTTATAATTCACATAGTGTGTGTATATATATATATACATATACATATACATATACATATACATATATATATATATGTATGTTACGCACAGTGTGTATATATGTATATATATATATATATATATTAATACATGTGCATAAATTTAAAAATCAACATCTTATACGAACCCATACAACGGGAATGTCTTCAGCCTCTATTTCTTTATTTGCCTATCTCACGTATATATTTATAAATAAATATATATACATAATATATACATATACATATATATATGTGTGTATATATTTATATGTATATATATTACATATATATATATATATATATATATATATATATATATATATATATATATATATATATATATTACATATGCACCAGCTTGAACATTTTTCTCTTAATCATTTAATTTCTCCACTGTGTGATTCACTGAATGTAACATATCCAATTATTGTATACTCTCTCTTCTCGTTCTTGTACGCCTCAGACACGTTCTTGCCCATCACGACTTACCACTATCATCGCCGATCGTCGTTATCGATGCGCGAGCAACGGGACGGTCCGAAAGTCGTCAAGTCGCGTCAAGGCGAGCCGATTCCAGGCCCAAGGGAGGACTTTGCGACTGTTTGGCACCGACCTGATGCGTCATGCGATTATACGACGTCGTTCTCCTCGCGTAATCTACTGTCTTATCCTCTACCATTAACTTACACTCGCCATAGCATTTTTATCATCAATCATAGTCGCGCGTGCTCGTACGACGCTTACGACTCTTACGGTATTATAATTTTTGTTTTTTTTTTTGTTTGTATTTTCTTTCCTTTTTTTTTATTTTGAAAAAATAATAAAAGAAAATAAAGAACATGATACTCGACGATTCGTCCATTTGGACGATGTTTTTTTTTTGCGATTAAAATCTGATCTTATTTGTTATTCGTTTTAACCCTCTAGAAATGATTATGTAAAATAATGAATAATCGTATTTATATATCGATAAATGAATATCGTTTAAATGACGTACGCGTATTCTTACATACTCAAGATATATGAAACAATTAATATATGTGTGTAGCTACAATCTTGTCTTATAATTGTTCTTTATCATGACGTGATCTTTTTTTTTTCCTTTTTTCTAATCTAATTTTTTTAATAAATGATTATACTAAATAATAATAAATTGTGCAAGATGAAAATTAAAGTAGAATTTATCATATAATAAATAGGTATAACATATTTTCTTCTTCAAATATTAACATTTGAAATATGAATTAACAATGATGTAAATAATTTTGTAAATATAATGAAATATGTTTTGAACAAGTACAGATAGAAATCGGAGAACGCAACTTCAAAGAAAATTATACGAGGGATACATATATTATAATTCCTTTGAAAATTAAGGAATATAAAATTTATTTAATATATCCCAATCGAGTTGAAATATTATGTCAATGATCAAATAAAATCAAAACCAATCGTTTACGTCTTGCGAGCACTCGTTACGATATCTCAGCTCAGCACACGCAGACAACTCAAACAGATGCGTATTCCCGACTCGTTACGATATAGTTCGTATCGTTCGATCTATCCATATCTAAATTTGACCTGGTCAAATAAATCAATTTATTCCGATCGATATAAAAAAAATATATATCAGTTTCATGGATTAACATTTTTGTAAGCTAACGTTTCGCGAATGCGTATCTCTTTAAACACTTAACATTCAGTCGACGAAATATCTTGTCCATGTGATGTGAGAGCGTTTCGAGGAGTAAGACTCGACGATAAAAATTTCCCGTTGTTGTTGTTGTTATTACGATCATATTTTATTCATAATATATATATATGGGGACTATGGGAGAAAAATCAGAATGTATGAAAACAAAAAGAGAAAACAAGAAAAAAGAACGAAAGGAAAAATAGGGGGAAGTCAAAATAAATAGATTAATTAATTCATTAATTAATAAAAGAACCGACGTGAAAAATGAAAAAAATAGCTGTGGCACTTGGTCATAACATTAGGTATAATTAATAACAGTGAACGAACGAAGATGATAGAAATTATTTTTGTTAGGTTACGAAAATGGGGTTGATTGGGTAGGGGTCAATTGGGGGAAGGGTCGAGGTGTATAGGTGTTTTCAACAAAAAATGGGATGGTATATAAATATGTCTACGTTAATATATTTAATTGACGAAAATTAAAAACGAATTTCATCGAAACGCTGCGCGCAGTTATATGGACAATGATGTCGGCCGTACGTCGCGGTGGGCGAAAGAACTGCGACGGCGCCCGGCGTCCGGAAGAGGATCCGCGTGTCAGTAAATAAAATCGTCAATCAGCAAAGAAAGAAAGAAAGAAAGAAAGAAAGAAAGAGAGAGAGAGAGAGAGAGAGGGAGAGAGAGAGGGAGAGAGAGAGAAAGAGAGAGAGAGAGAAAGAGTGGAAAAAAGTAAAAGAAAAGAAATATTAACGAAGGCCGATACGCGATCTTTTATTGAAAAAAAAAGAAAAAAAGAAAGTACTTATCTCGCCGTACGAATCTAAACGACACTTCTAGAAGAACGAAACAACGTTAACCTTTCAAGAATAGGAGGTAAAGAGAAAGAGAGAAGGAAATAAAGAGAAAAATTAAGAGGGGAAAAACAAAAAGAGAACGCCGTGGAAAAGAGAGAAAAAAGTAGAAAATGGAAAAAAAATTACCTAGAAATAGAGTAAAGAGTAATATTAAACGAAATTGGAAAATGAAGGATTATTGGAAGCTCGGCGAAACGTCGCTTTTCTTTCGTCAACCGGGACGCTATACCGGTGCAACGTTCGCTTCCTCGAGGCTGTCCGAATGATGTTAATCGAAAATGTTCAAATGAAAAAAAATATATATATAATAAAAAAAAGTGAATGTGCCGACTTACTAACTTAGCAATCGATGATTAGAGATGATCAGGCCAATAAATAAAACGGATATAGAAGAGAACAGGAGAAACGAAGGGACGATCGGACAGCCTCGTGTCCTTAGCGGAGGAGCACCCAGCGAACGCGATCAACGAATCTATCATCTCATCTAAATATATATATGTGTGTGTATATATATATATATAATATAATATAATATAATATACAACTACATACTCGACACCGGAACGAATAAAAAAAGAATATCGGAAACTGACAACTACAACAACAAAAACCGCACAAAAACAGACAAATACAACAAAAGTCAAAAAAAATACAAAAATCTAAAAAAAAAAAGTAAAAAAAAAAGTTAGATTAAAAAAAAAATAAATAAATAAGAGAGCGCCGGCGCTGTGGCTGTGCGAGGAGGAGTTGCAAGTAGAAAGTAAAAAAAAAAAAAAAGTAAAAAATAAAAAAAATAATAAAAATAAAAAAGTAAAAAAAATTCTAAACAAAAAAAAAGTAAAAGTAAAATAAAATAAAATAAAATAAAAGCGTGGCTCGGCTAGGTCGACGAGGAGTGTAATCGTGCCCCTTTTGTTTCATTGCCTCTGTTGTAAAGGAGCTAAAAGAGACGAACGAGACGCTGAAGAGCCTACAGACGAGGTTGGAGCTGGCGTACGCGTCGACGGCGTCGTCCGGTGCACCGGTCGCCGGTGGAGGAGCACTCGGAGGGCTAGGTAGCGTATCGTGCGGGGGTACGGGAATCAGCGGTACCGTCCTAGGAGGTAGCGTGGCGGTTCCAGGCGGCGTGCCCGGTAGCACCACCCTGACGGCCATCATGGAGACGAAAGATGCCCGGATACAAACGTTGGAGAAGGAGGTAGCACTGTTGGAAACGGAGTTACAGCGTATCAAGGAATGCGGTGGTAGATTGAGGGAGCAGTTGTTGAAAGCCACCGCCGTGCCAAGCGGCGGTGACATGCAACAGCTTCAACAACAATTTCAGCAGCAACAGCAGCAGCAGCAGCAGCAGCAGCAGCAACAACAACAACAGCAACAACAACAGCAACAGCAAATACAACAGCAGCAACAACAGCAACAACAACAACAACAACAACAATTAGGTTTATCGAACGTCACAAGTGGCGTTACGGGTATCGAGCAACAGGCTCGACAGGGATTGGTGACGGCCTTGGGTGGTCCGCAACAGTCCGGCACGTTGGCCCTGGCCAGGGGACCGTCCGTGATGACCTCCCTGGTACCGTACGGTCACTCGTCGTCCACGGCACTAACCACTCCGTTGCTTGCCGGTTCGACAGGTGGAACCTTGAGCGGGAGCAGCGGGGTCGGCGTCCTTGGCGGCGGTTCCTCGTGCCTGGCCGGCATCTCGTCGGGCACCACCACTGGCGTGGTCAATCCCTATACCGATCGTTACTCCGATCATCACCTTCATCCCCATCAGCTTCACCATCATCAACATCACCATCATCATCATCTCCATCAGCAGCAGCAACAACAACAGCAGCAGCAGCAGCAGCAACATCAGCAGCATCTATTGCAGCAGCACCAGCAACATCAGATCCAGCAGCACTTAAGGCAAATAGAGCCAGCGGCCGCGGGAGCCTTGGCGCTCCATGCCCACACCTTCAACAAACACGACCTGAACTTCAAACGGCAAGTAAGTTTCTTCATCAACAACGTGCGCATCGAAAAGAACGACGCCGTCTAGAGAGGTGGGAGGTGCCGCGCGGAATTGGGACGACACCTTTGATAACCTTTGAACCCTGGCTACCACACGTTGGCTAACACCGTTTCTTCGTTTTCTTCGACGTCCGCTGAGTTCTCTCTCGCGCGCTTCCGCTCGCTCCCCCCGAAACCCCCTCTTCTCTTCGGCTTTTCGAATCTCTACGGAGGAGCATGATGATGATGATGATGATGATGATGATGATGATGATGATGATGATGACGACTGAGTAGCATCTGGAGCATGATCTAGAGACCTAAAGTTTTAATTATATCGATGACACACACATCGTGCCTGCTCGTCTCTCGTTTCATCGGACTCAAGATATATAAAAAGGAACGGAGAGAAATTGGAAAAAACAAACAAAGAAATCGAAAGAGTGAAATAGATAGAGAAATAGAGAAATAGAGAAAGAGAGAGAGAATAAAATACTAACTACTCCCCTAACAACGAGTGCCTGGAAAATGATCGAAAATAGTCAATCGAGCCTATCCGATGATATTCTTTCTATATATCTCACATTGAATATGTACAATTAAAAATGAAAGAAAAGAGAGGGGATGGAAACTGAACGAAGAAAAAAAAGAGAAACAGAGAGAGAGAGAGAGAGAGAGCATCGCCGAGAAGCTGCGTGACGTCGTCGTTGTCGTCGTCGTCGTCGTCGCTTTCACAGATATCGAAGCATCTCGTGGGTCTTCGCCATATATATCCCACTCCTCCCGATCTTTTCTTCCAATCTACCCATTATCACTAAACAATTTCGCCCTCCCTCGAACCCATATCTCGTAAAGTCCCCATAGAAAAATAAATCGCCTGCATCGCTACGAATTGACGAGAACAAAGGGCGATTCTTCGACGAGAGAGTAGATATTATCTATAATACATATACATATACATATAAATATATATATATTATATATTTACGAATTACGTCACACACGCAATATGGAATTGATAAATCCTTTATCTCCTTTTTAACGAAAAGAGCATGCTCGTCGAAAGAGTACAAAGTATGTATATATATACGTATATATGTATGTATATATATATATATATATATATATATATATATATATATATATATATAAAAAGAACGTATATCGAAAGATAAACAATGTGAGAAAGAAAGATATAGAGATAGAAAGAGAGAGAGAGAGAGAGAGAGATAGATAGAAACGAAGACATATTTATTGACCCTTGGATAGATAAAAAAGAAAATGAAGGTTTATTTTTGCGACGATCCTTGAACTTTTAACTAGGACACATTTAGAATCGTCTCTCGTCGAAATAAGCCAAAATATTGTACATACGTAGATATGTACATAATACTTTGTAATCTCGTCGATTCATACCGATTAACGCACGATAATTTACACATACGTGCGTATTATTGTACAATAATGAGAGGATCTACGCTTAGCGTACTTGGATTAATGTTTTACTTTAAAAACTCGAAAGATTTTTCGATCATCAGTCCTACCCAATCTGACCCCACCCTCAACCATCAACCCCCACCCTATTCTCCTTCTTTTAAAAAATCTCTAATCGGCGATATTAAGGCGGGAAAGCAGAGTAATTATATTTTTTGAGACGATTCTTTTTTAGATGTTAGTAGATTTTATGAAACGAGTATAACGGGAACCCCGATACCCTTTCCCTTCTAATATATATACATATACATACATAGTTATTATATATATATATATATATATGTATGTATATGTACGTTATAGAGATAAACGTGCTACCGATCGAGATTTCTTGTATTTAGCGTTTCGAGCATGTGTTCGCGATCATCGATCGGTAATTTTCGTGAGTCTGTCTTTCGGGTTTGAAATGATGCGATTTTACTATCACCCACATATTTTGAAGGAGACAAGGTATCTCATATATATATATGTGTGTATATTATATATATATGTATATATATATATATACATACATATATGTTGAAGATGCGGGGAGCAATATAAGAAAGATTCAGAAATGTCGGCGCGAGAATATACAGAGGAAGGAAAATTTAATAAAAGGGATTAGAAAAGATCACACTTTGAGAGAAAGTCAATCAGAAAGTCATATTCGGTAGCTTCTACGTGTAGTCTGTAGAGCCCGAGAGTAACTATGCGTACCTTATCACTAGGCCTTAGAGAACGAACAGAAGAGAGAAAAAGAAAAAAAATAATTAATAATAATAATAATAATAATAATAATAATAATAAAGAAAAAAAAAAGAACAAATAAAAACAATATATAAAAGTGATATCGAGAAGTTTAAAAAAAAGAAAAAAAAGCTCACGAAAAAAGAGAATAAAAAATATGAACAAAAAAAAATAAGAAAAAAAAAAGAAAAGAACGAGAAAGGAAGGAAAGAAGAAAGGAAAAAAAAAATAAAATAAAAAATAGCAAAAAAAAAACGCACTGTTGAATATTCTAAGATGTCTATAAATGTTGATACGTTGCGGAAACGCAATTGATGAAAGAGTTCTATGAAACGAGTACGTTCGTTCAATTATATATACATAGATACACACATACACACACATATATACAGGTAAATTCATACATATTTATCTACATACATAGTATATATATACACACACATATATATATACATGCATATAAAGGGATATGTATATAGTAGGAAGAAGTTTACGTCTGACGTTACGTGGACGCATTTGACGCATACATATATAGATACATATATACATACATACATACATACATATGTATATATACGTAAACACATACGTACACACATACATATATACGTAGATAAGAAAAATTTAAATTATAAAGCTTCCAGCTGTATATTTTCGTAGCTCAGAGCAATTTAATCGATCTTCCCCTGTTAACATTATTTCCCTGGCCGATTAAAAGAGGCGCCAAAAAGAAAAATCACAGTCTCCCAATATCGTCTATTCTTATTCACCCTTAAAGAAAGAAGAAAAAAAATATAAGAAAAAAAGAAATAAAAAAAAAAAAGAAAACAAAATAAAACTCACGGGCTATACCTAGTTAGATCATAATACATATACACTGTCAAATGTTCTCGGTTGGTTACATAATTCGATTAGGTATCGCTGTTCGTAGAAAACATTATCGCGAGATGTTTTAATCCACTCCCCTCTACCATTTCCTTAACCTCCATTTTATGAGAAAAATTCAGAATTCGCGCACATTATATACATTATATACATATATACATATCTATACATACATGCATATATACATACATATATATATATATATATCGTCGTTTTTAACGTTTCTTCTAAAGTGATATAAAAAAATAAAAAAAAAAGGAAATCATCGCCGCGGTTGTAACGTAATAAAGAGTCAATAAGATACGACAATGGGTGGAGGAAGTTCAAAGAGGAAAAGAGAAAGAGAGAGAGAGAGAAAGAAAGAAAAAGAAAAAAAGAGAAAAGAAAAGAAAAGAAAAGTCAATGTATCTCGTATCTCTCGACTCTTACGTTTTATAAAATAAATGCATAGAAAATAGACAAATAGATAGATAGATACGTACATGCATACATTAAATACACACATATATCGTGATTCATAAATTCGTAGAAAGAGATATCGTGTGGTGATCCAGCTGGATATATATTATATATATCGATATATGGATATATCTACATACGAATATAGATTTATAGGATATAATAAATATATATATATAATATATAAAATATATTATATATAAATAAATATTTATATATATATATATATTGTATCCTAGAAATTTACACCCTTCTAGACACACAGTGATCCACGTAGGAAAAGATTCTTCCAAAATCGATTTCTCTCAATAGTGGAAACATGTTGTAAGACATAAGAAAAATGCAACACGAGCTAAATGATGAAACAATCGTACAGAAATTGTTCCCCGATCTCCCCGGGCATCTCTTATCACGATGTACGACGATCTCGCGCGTGATTGATTTTGTGAAAAAAAAAGGAAATAAGAGAAAAAAAGAAAATAAAAGAAAAAGGAAAGATACAAGAACGACACAGAAAACGAAATAAGATAAAACAAAACAAAACGAAAATAAGAAAATACACAAGGGGACAAACCGCAAAATTATTGTTACGTATGTATATCGTTTTCAACGATATCCTCGTTGGACTCTTGACGACGACGGGAGATCCGAATAAAAAAAAAAAATAATGAAAAATAATGAAACAAACGAGACCCTGGAAGTTAACGATTACACGGATGACTGTTAGGAAAAATTAAATGAAAAAGTAAAAAATTAAGAAAAACTAAACGGAAAAGAAAAATAAGAGCAGAGGTATATAAAAAAATTAATAATAATAATAATAATAACAATAATAATAATAATAATAATAATAATAATAATAATAATAATAATAATAATAATAAAATACAAGAAAACCTTTTTTGTTTTTCCACGACCCTACGGTTTTGTCGTCGCATTTTTCTCACTCTTTTCCATAACCATATATATACATATACATATATATATGTATGTGTATATATATATATACTCCTCCCTTCTTTATATATATATATATATATATACATATATATATATAAATATTTTATATACAAAATTGATCCTCCTCCGCAGACTATTGACAGGCTTGGAGCCGCAGGTGCTACGAGGAAGGTGCAGCCGGGTACGAATTGTCCACGGAAAATCGTTTTTTATCGTGTCCTCGAAGTGATAAGAAAAAAAAAAACGAAAAAGAAAAGAAAATAACAATAAAATCGAAGGAAAAGAGAAAGAGAACGAAAAAGAAAAAAAAACAGATGGAAAAAGAAGCAACATTTTTTTTTTAACGACGTGAATCTATTTCTCTTTTCGTTGCAGCTATGCAATCGACACCCTTTTTTTCTTTCGTTGTCTCTTATTTTTCTAATTTCTTTTAATTCTTCTTCCGAAGGGCAAAGGAAAAGAAAAAGAGCAAAAAAAAAACAAAACAAAAAAAAAAGAAAAAGAAGAAAAGAAAGAAAAGAAAAGAAATAAAAAAATTATCTCGGCGCAAAAGAGGGAAGGGAAGGAAGCTTTTTTTTCTTTTTTTTTATCTCTTTGTTTACCGCAGATAAAAAAAAAAAAGAAAAAAGAAGAAAAAGAAAATGAAAGAGCGAGTGAAAAACGTTTGGGATAATTTTTTTTCGTTTCTATTTCGCGTAATCAACCAACGCATCCAATTATTTATGAACGTTTATCGTTGAACTTCTTCTTCTTTTGTTCGCTCGATCGACTCGTAATTTCGCATTTTTATTCGCACATCTTCCCAACTTAACTTTCATTATATTCCCTTTCCCTACTGGTCCACCTCAGCCACTATAAAACTATCACCATACCGTCGTCTCCCACGTTAATTCCATTTCCTTTTCGTCTCATCGTTAGTTTCTAACAATCATCATTTCGTTTTCCACTAAAATACTTCAATCGCTAACGTCCACATATTTCACTTCGTTTCTTCTTCGACGCACTCGTCACGAAATCGGAAGAGATCGTATTAATCGTTAAAATTTTCGATGTCTATTTGTCACGATCAGATCGAAAGGATCGATCACTATTATTGACGTACATATTTCAATCGACAATGTCGTTATCAACGTTAGATGAACGTATCGATATTAAATACGCTATATTGATAATCGACGTTAACATCTATACGCGAAAATCGTCAACGCGATTTTCATTCCCTAGCATGTGTGTCATAACGTTCGAGAGATCGAATCGATCATTTGATTACACGTGTGATAATCAAATTATTGAAATAATAAATATCGGCGTATCTGGGACGTTTTAATTTTTGTGTTTCTCTTTTTTCTCTTTTTTTTTTTTAAAGAAAAAATTATTCTAACAAAATAAAACTCTTCTCGAATTCCTTCGGAAGAATCCGAAAATATGTAAAATATCATTTCCTATTCGTCTCCACGAATAAATTCGATCAATGCGTTCGATTCTAATTGGTAATTATTATTATTATTATTATTATTATCATCGTCGATCCTCTCGAACGATACTCCACGCGAATCATTTATTGTTGCGACGCATGGGAACACCATCGTTTTCCGTTCGTGCCGTTTGCATGACGCATGTTTACGCTCGATTTATTATGTATTACATACTCGATGCATCCCCTGCCCCCTTCATCATCTAGCTGTCATCATCTATCTCGTAAAGCGATTTACAATAAGGTAAACGAGAAATATATACAATATAAAAAAAAAAGAAAAAAAGAGGTAAAGATGAAAAAGAAAAATAAAGAAAAAAAAAAGAAAACGAAAAAACGTAATTTAAAAAAAGAAAAAGAAGAAGAAAAGAGAAGGCAAAATATCTGCGCAGTTCGGTCGATTACTCGATATATCTTTCGTGCTATTCCTATGAGATTTAGCACGAAAGATGTGCTCTTACGATCTATCGCCGATCGAAACAGATATTTCGACTCGTATATCGTTCTACGTCGACCTTCAGAGTAACGATAGCAAAGCGATCGTTTCGTTTGTCCTGCGTGTGATTCACTTGTACGTATCGTTTTCTTTCAGGAAAACGATTTGATCTTAAATCTAATCGATCTAAATTTTAAAAGATGTTTGTTTCGCCTTGTTCCCTTTGTTTTTCTTTCTCTTTTACGCAGAGATCGATATTTTTATTCTTTTTTTAAATTCTCTTTTTTTTTTCCTTTCTTTCTTTTTTTTTGTTCCTCTTCGCGAGATATAATTCGAGATAATTTTCGTTAATTATCGATCGATGGAGAAAATTTGAATATAGTTATTTAGAATTTGTTCGGGGAGAAAAATATCGAGCGAGAGATAAAGCGACTAAAGAAGAAAATTGAATAAGAAAGAAGTGAAGATGAAACAATTGTTGATTGCAAAAAAAGAAAAAAGAACAAGTGACTTCGCAGGTACAAACCAATGCGATTTCTTTGCCCGTTACAATTTAAATATATTAAGATACATACAACTAGATGTTAAGTTTTATGGTTAAGTTAGCGATAAGTCAGCAGAGGTTGGCGGTCCCTAACTCCGCAAAATTTTTTCTTCCGTTCGTTCGAAGGATCGACGACAAGAAAATAATGAGAAAAAAGAAAAATTTCCAGATCGATACAAATTTTATCCGTAATTAGTATTAATATTGAAGTGAAATATTTTCTCTTTCGGATAAAAAAGATAAAAAAAAAAATAGACAAAAGAAAACAATTAAAGAAACGTTAAAAATCATCTCTCGAGAGATTATCTTGACGATTCAAAAAAAAAAAAGAAAAAAAGAAAGAAAGAAAGATAACAAAAAAAGAATAAAAAAAATAGAAAAATAAGGAAGAAACCAAAGAAATGATAAATGATAAAATATATCGAAGTAATGAAAAATGATAAAGAATGATCGATAAAATGATCGAACGAAGGAAAAGAATGGCGGAATTGGGTGACCTACATTGGTTGAGCGAAGCATTATTAAACGTGGTGCCCCCAATATTCTAGCTTTCTGAGGAGGTAAGGATATTCTTCACCCGACAGAGAAGCACTTACAAGTCACGAACCTACTTCCTTCGTTTCCATCTTGCGTGAATCGCAAACAAACAAACAGACAAACAAACAAAACGAACGAACGAACGAACAAACAAATAAATAAACAGACAGACAAACTGACGAAAAAAACGAACAGACAAACAAACAAACAAACAAACAAATAAACAAACAAACTTCCCCGTATTATTACTAAAAAAAAAAAACAAAAAAAAACGTATTACCGGAGTGTGTTTCGATGTTATTTTTTTTCGTAGTCACTTTCTCTCTCTTTTTCTCTGGTGTGAATCATATATGTGACCGACTGTTGCCAATAGTAAATCATTCGTGTTATATTATCATTGACTGTTTGCATTATATACTCTTATATACATACATGCATACATACATATATACAACTGTTTAGATATTAATTCTTTCTTTAGAATGCCGGCAACACCCTCGAAGGAATTTAAAATTTAGACTCGATTTAATCGAACTTAACGACGTTTTATTTTCGTCGTAAGCTCATTTCTCTCGCTTATGTTTTATTTTCTTTCTATGTGAATATCTTTCTCTCTCTCTCTCTCTCTCTGTCTCTCTCTCTCTCATTTTCTCTCTCTTTTTTTCTCGTCGAATAATTTTCCTTTTCCATCTCCCTCCTTTTTCAATCCCTTTGGAAGCCTATAGAGTTAAATCGAGATTTAAATTTTGAAAACCTTAATGGCGGTGGAACTAGCCTTAGTTCGATGTCGTCACGTAGTTTCTCTTTTGTCTCATTCATCAGCATCAAATCAATGACGACGACAACAATAACAACAACAGCAACAACAACAACAAACACAAAAAGAAAAAAAAAGAAGTCTCGATTTACGACGACCAATAAAAGGGTCGTCCAAAACATCTCATCACTCGATCGCCGACTTCATCATTCGACCCAGTATGTGTGCGTGTGCGTGCCGTTTTCTTTCTTTCTTTCTTCTTTTTTTTTTCTTCAAAAATCGTAGACAGTCGTTTTCTCTATATGCAGTTTCTCCTTTCTCGCGATAATATGAAAAAAAGTATAAAATATCAAAAAAAAAAGGAAGAAGGATAATAGAAAAAAAATAATGATGATGATGATGATGATGATGAATAAATAAATGAATAGACAAATAAAAATAAGAAATCATAAAAAACCACAAAGATCGACAAAAAATATATATATATATAAAAAGATATATATATATATATATATATAAGAAAAAAGAAATAGAGAAAACATGTGAACTCGTTATACGATCCTAACGAGAGAGAGAAAGAAAATTTTCACCTCACCCTGATACTCCAGCATCATCCCTTATGATCGTAGACAACGATCAGATGGATCGCGAGAAAACACGCGATTCGACTGTCGTTCGTATTAGCATTTCGTAGAAAAGTTCGTAGCACGAATTTAAAGAAAAAAAAAAAAAAAAAAAAGAAAGAAAGAAAAAAGAAGAAGAAAGAAAAAAGAGAATAAAAGAAAAAGAAAGGAGAGAGAATTGAAAAGAAAAAGAAAAGTCAATTAGTGCACCCGAAAACGACGCGAGCAGAGTGAAGAGCACATTTTCATTAATCATTCTCATTCTCTATCTCTTTCTCTTTCTAAACCGTAAGTAAGAATAAAATATATAATGACTAATTGATTTTCAACGAAGGAAAGAGAGAGATAGAAGAAGAGAGAAAGAGAGAGAGAGAAAGAAAGAGAGAAAGAGAGAGAGAGAGAGAGAGAGAGAGAGAGAAAGAGAAACCCAACGTCAATTCGATCTGCTCGCGAGTTTTCATTTAGAAATCGCTTATGTAAAGAGATTTGCGTGTAAAGGGTCACACATGCATGTTACAATCCTCCGATACGCGAGGGTGTCACGTGTGTTAAGATAAACGATTGAACGACACATTTTTAACTTCAAAAATGATATTCAACAACGAGGTTGTGTTTTGAAAGTGGCTTAAAAAAAGAAGAAGAGAATGAAGAAAAAAATAATACAATCAACTTTGCCTGTGAAAATGTCAAAACGCAGCTTTGTCTTGGTTTCCCTCGTCAATTACCAGGACGGATAAAAAGTCTTTTAGTAATAACGGGTGCCAAACAATTTTTTGATTAATTATAAAAATCGATCGTTCTTTTTCATGAGGTATATAGAAATTCTTAGGCTAATGTTTTTCGTTGTTCTGTCTTTTTTCTTTTTTTTTTTAATTTAAAAATTTTTTTCCAAAGCGCGAACGCTACAAGACTATTGATAACTATTATAACGAGACTGTATGCTTCGGGAAAAAAGTAGTGATTGATTTTTTCAAATTGTCTAGGAATTTTCAAATCGCCTTTTTTATTATTTTTTTTATATTTTTTTCTTTATCCATTAAACCTTTGTCGCGTTTCACATCGATGTAATGATTACAATGGAAACTTTGTTGTATTGTTCGAAGCACGGTTAATTACTAGTCGTAGGTTTTAATGAATTGTTCGTCAGTTTTAATAGAACAAGCAACAATATCGAAAATAACGAAAGATCATAATTTATCGAGCCGCTTTCGAAGAACACCGTTTGTTCTTTCCTTTTCTTTTCGTTTCTTTTTTTTTCTCGATCTAACATCTAATATCGTAAGACGCTCTCGTCGACGGAGGAACCGTGATATCTCTTCTCTCTTCAGTAAAAGTAAGAACTATCCGTAGTTGTGATTAGCTGTTAGACACTTAGAGAGCTGTGTTATAACACTATTTTTCACTTATGTTTTATGCTTGAAATCGTTGCGAGTTCTCCCGTTAAATTTATGTACATGTGTATATATATATATATATATATATTGTGTATATATATATATGCGTGTACGTGTATGTATGCATATGAATATTGTCTCGGTGATAGCTCGCAACGAGTGCCACTTACTGCTGATGCCAGAGTAGATCAGACGATTTTAGGTACGTACACACGTTAAAAGAAAGAAGGAAACAAGAAAAAAAAAAGAAAAAGAAAAATGAACAACTAGAAAGAAACAAAAAGAGAGACACGTACATGATATACGTCCTATTCCTATTGAAATCTACTTCCTATTAAAATCCTAATCCTAAATAATGTGAACCTCTAATCGTCAGATATATATATATATATATATATATATATATATATATATATATATAAACATATATTAGATTGATAAAAAAATAATTGTGACTTTTATCATTTTACTCGATGAGTAAAAAAATCGTAATTATTTTTACATCAACCTATATATATATATATATTCCCAACACTACCATGGACACGTATATAATGTACACTGAAAGAAACACTTGTTCGTATTGTTGGTTTTTTTCAAACCGCTGCATGCCGTAAAAGTATATACATACATACATATCTAGCTCGAGTATGACTATCGTTTCGACCGGACTAACCCAATACATATTAATTATTGTTAATTCAATAAATACGTACATACGTACATATATACATTAAAAAAAAGAGAGAAAAAAACAAAGATAAACTTTGGAAAATTCGTGGAAAAATTAACAATAATATCAATATCTCAAATTGAAAATGAAGAAATCGGTAGAGTTTAGAAGACTGAATATCATGATTATATATATATTTTTTTTTCTCGAACAAGAAGATAAACGAATGATCAATTTTGACGAATAAGAGATCACGTTTGAAATTGATAAAATGAGGTAGAAATGTTTGGTCATGCTCGGGCATGGCGGAGAGAGACGGTAGAGTGAAGAAGCCTCCGTCGCTCATCGCCGTCAAACAGCCGTCGTCATCGTCGTCCTCGTCGTCGTCGTCGTCGTCGTCGTCGTCGTCGTCGTAGTCTTCGTCGTCGTCGTCGTCGTCGTCGTCGTCGTCGAGGCCGACGGGGCCACGAGACCGATCCTCTCCTGGACAACGAATTTTTTCGCAGCTGGAGGAACTCAGAACAGAACTGCAGCGAAGGGATCAGGAACTCATGGGTATGTCGGCGAAAATGAAGACTCTCGAGGAACAACATCAGGATTATCAACGACACATAGCCGTACTAAAGGAGTCCCTATGCGCGAAAGAGGAACATTATAATATGTTACAAGCGGACGTAAGTAAAACCAATTGTAACACTTTTTCATAGAAATTCTTATTTAGAAGGTATCTATAAAGATTGGACAAATTTTTTATTGAATAGATTGCGACAGTTACTTCAAAGTTTAAAAAAAAAAAAAAGAAAAGAAAAAGAACTAAAAAGAAATATTTCCAATAGATTAAGATTTATTACGATAAGAACGACGATCAATAATTAAGATCCAATTAAGGTTCGAACTATTCTGATTATTGCAAAATGTTAAAATCGTATTCTACGACGACGTTGGAACATAACTAAATCGAGCCGATCGATCGGATGAACGAAGTAGCAAGGAATTAACGGTTAACCTCTATGTAACGTCGCAACGTAACAACCGGGCAAACCTGCAAAGCTGCAAAGCTGCGAAATCGAATTTGGGAGAGCCCACCAACGGGGAAAAGGAGGAAGGCCAAGAGAGCTGCAGTAGGAAACTGGGTCGTGGGAAGCATTTCTCTTGGCCTCTCCTCGCGTGTCGCTTCGTATCATAGCGTAAAGTCCGAGAGTGTTCGAGTTGCGTGTACTTTCAAGTTCATCCTAGATTTTCTTTTTTCTTATTACTTATTATTGTTTTTTTTTTCTCAATTATCACCTCGTATATCCGTTCGTATAACATCGGTCGTTTATCGTGCATCAACTTCGTCGTTATCATCGTTTCTCATCGTTCATCCGTATGACATGCGTTTGTGCCGGCACGTTTTTATTCGCAGGTCGAGGAAATGCGACAAAGATTGGAGGAGAAGAACAGGATGATCGAGAAGAAGACACAAGCAGCTATGCAGGCGCAACAGGAACGCAATCGTATGAATAACGAGCTAACCGAACTTAAGGATCACATGGATATCAAGGATCGAAAGATCAACGTTCTTCAGCGCAAGGTAAGACGTCTATTTCTTTTTTTCTTTTTATATATATATATACACACATATATTTTCTTTTTCTATTTTTTCCTATTACGATCGTTTACCCTAAATACGTTCAAACGTCAGACAAGATTTGTCTTTTCATTCCGAACATCGAAATAAGATCGATGTGACCTGTTCGAAGTTTCCTTAAACCGAACGAAACAAGATCTAATCATCTGAAAATTTTATTTTAAGTTGCTATCTTATTCAGTAAGTTATCCTTGATAATTAATCTTCGAACGAAGTATACGTTTTTATTTTTATATTACAATAATTCTCTTACGCTAAATGGAATTTATCAGTTAAAAGAATTCCGTTTATCTTTTGGACGTTCGAAGGTTAATAGAATTTCTAATAAATTAAAAAATGCGTGTCATGCGTGTGGACTCGACGATGAATATACGGTACGTTATTAGATATTAATCCATTAGATAGGAATGTTAGATATAAAGGGTTATATTATTTTCGAATCGTAGCGTATAATTCCCTAAGTTTACTTTATCGTATTATTCATATTTTAATATTATTTTGTATTTAATTTAAGTTATCACAATTAGATTTGTGTAAACATTTGTGTATCATCATCGGCTTGATATTAATAAATCATCGTTTAGATTGTGTTGTCTTTGATTTATTTGATTTATTTTATTATATATTATCATGCATACCCTTATTATTTAATCCATCTTGTGTATAAATTTTATATTTCTACGATGTTCTGTTATAGGTTCTGTTAATTTACCAAAAACAAAATTCTTAATTTAATTTTTTTTAAGAATATTGTTGTCCTGAACAGTACGTTAGAAAAAGAACACGCTTAGTTCTACTGAAAGCTAGATGAAAGATATACGAAGGTGAATCCTCCAGGTAGGTGATAATCATATCAGTTTCATATATATATATACATATGTATATACATATATATATATATATACATATATATATATACTAAAGTATAACTAAATATTTAAGTGATATCCAATTAAACAAGACTAACAAGATACACGATACGAACGCATGATTACCATTATCAACTTAACTGACTAGCTAATATATACCTCAAACGTAAACGAGAAACATTCGTGTAATATAAATAGATGGACGTGGTGTAATTACTATTTACAATCAATTCAGATATGCAGATATATGTGGATATATCTAGAAAAAAAAAAAATCTAGATGTATCGAATAAACACGAATATAAATGCAAATGTACCTTTTTATCTTATATTAATCCATTGATATCATTTTAACGAAATTGAAGGTTGTGATGGGAATTAGGGTAGAGTTGATGCTAGAAGTAGGGGATTATTAAAAGAACCAAAAGTTTAGACAAGAGTACGTCTATAACTACAGATCGAAAATCTGGAGGATCTGCTGAAAGAAAAGGACAACCAAGTTGATATGACGAGAGCTCGGTTAACGGCTATGCAGGCACATCATTGCAGTAGCGAAGGTGCACTTAGCACTTTGGAGGAAGCTATAGAAGATAAGGAAAAGCAAATGGCGCAATTGAGAGAACAGAGGGATCGTGCGGAACAAGAGAAACAGGAAGAGAGAGAATTGCACGAGCGTGAGATCGCCGAGTACAAAATGAAGATACATGCTCTGGAGTCCGAGGTTGGTGAGATTTTTTTTCTTTTTTCTTTCTTTTTTTCTTGTTGACTTGTTCCTTTTTCTTCTTTCCTTTCTCTTTCTCAAGTTGTATCAAACGAATAGATTTATATACGAATATTAATCTCGAATTAAATTCGATTCATCACACATTGTATTTTCGTTCGTTCGAAGGATATTTTTTTCTTGGGAAATTAAATCTCAAAGGATTGGGTCTTTTATCGAAAGAAACAATATAAATCCTGCTTGGTTTCTTCTCCTTTTATATTTTTTTTTTCTTTCTTTCTTTTTTTTTGTATTTCAATTTCCTTTGAAGAAGAAACATACGTCGAGAGACGATTCCCTTATCTTTCACACAAGACAGCTAGATTAAAGTAGTTCTTATTCGTGAAAAAATGTTCTCTCTTTGTTAAATTATTCCCAAGGGGTATTCCAGAGCCTCGAGATCTCTATAAAGATTTATATTTCCTTGTCCTGTCTCATTTAACTGTACCTATATGTTTTAAAATTGGTTTATATGTAAAAATTAAAAAAGAAAAAAAAAGAGAGAGAGAGAGAAAAGAAAAAGGAAAAAAGAAAAAGAGAAGAACGTCGTAATCGCTCTGTTTGTTATCAATTTTACTAATATCGTCCTGTTAAATTTGACTGATAATTAGGTCGAGAAACTCGGTGCCCGATTGGAAAGGGCACAAGCTGAGAAAGATCGGCTCGAGGCTAAGCTCGAGAGCTCGCAATCGGAATTAGGCAAGAGTAAAGCAGAACTTGACAAAGCTGCATCCGAAGTCGGTCGCAGTGGTGCCGATTGGGAGGCAGCAAAACAAAGGTTGGCCAGGTTGGAATTGGAGAACGAAAGGCTCAGGCACGATATCGAGAGATCGCAGTCGAGCTTTGGTAGGAGTACCTTGAATTCGTCTCAGGAGATGGATAGAATTCAAGAGAGAGCAGAAAAAACAGCGGCAGATTTAAGAAGAGCGCAGGCTGAACTTAGGGTTACACAAGCTGATAACGAAAGGGCAAGAGCCGAAGCTGCTGCCCTTCAAGAAAAGGTAAGATCACGTTTCTGTACAAAATAACTTTTTTTTATGAATATTTGAAATGAACTAAATAAATAAATAAATAAAATAATAAGTAAATAATATATAATACAAAATAAGTAAATAAATAAAATTTTGTAAGAAAACATTAATTTCTTGTGGTCAAACATAAATCGCAAATAGTCGCGCAAAATTCCTGAAAAAATATTTTTCTGTCGATCAAATCGACATATAATGATTTCTTCTCGATGTCTCATATTTAATATTTATCCTTGCCGATGATCGAATCCAAATCACGATTTTCACGATCAATTTGGATGATTAGACTTCTGGCCAACTTGCAAAAGGATTCGATCGATCTCCAATTTTCTTGAACAATCGGCATTTAATTTGGAATCGATTTACATAATCCCGTCTGTCTCGTCACCTTGCCTTCGGGTTCGGTCTTGGAAACTCATGGAACCAATGAAGAATCAATTTCTAATCAGAACTTCGTTCTCTCCTCCTGGCTATCGCTAGATATCATCTGCTCGATAGAAACCCATCTTCACGTTTAGGGGAAAGCAAAATCGATAACGATCTTCTCGACTAAGCGACTGGAAAATTGTTCAGAAATTGACCGAACTTGGTACCTAAAGGAAGACACTTAAATAGCCTATACAATTGTTTTAAATAGAATTTCCTTTGAAATGATTATAAAGTTAAACAAGTCGGATTACCCTACCACGAACTTTGAATCGATTATAGCTAGACGTAAATCGCGATCGTAAATATTTTATGAAAACTTTTCTCTCTTCCTTTTTCCTTCGATTCATCTCATTTCGATTATTTATTTATTGTATCGATCGATGACGTATATAATATTTCCTATCAAAGAATGCTCGAGATGATTATAACCAATGATAGAGAAATAGATAGGTTAATCCTGGTTCGATTCAAACTATATATATATAGAGAGAGAGAAAGAAAGAGAGAGAGAGAGAGAGAGAGAGAGAGAGAGAGAGAGAGAGAGAAACGTATCAACGTCACTTTAATTATGGATCATAACGAGCAACGAGTATGTACTTAAATTACGGTCTCATATACCCTGTGCTACGTGTTTTGTAGTGCGCGTGAAACTATATGGCTATTACCGGAGGTAGAGCATATGAGATGTGGGTTAATCCTTTTGCCATTCAATAAGTCAGAAGAACCTGCTCGCTAAAGTACAGAAATAATGTTCAACCTAACGATTATTTTCTTGATAAGATATTAATGAAAGAATGACGATGTCTTTTAGAGGGGTTAGCCAGTACTTTAATCGTAACTATATTTATTAATATAATAAAATATTTAAGAGACTTTTCTTTTCTCTCTCCCCCTCGCCCTCTCTCTCTCTCTCTCTCTTTCGCATCCTAATACTGATTTGAATCATTCCGAAATGTTTGTTAAAAGGTTGAAAAGAGTCAAGGCGAGGTGTACAGGCTAAAAGCTAGATTAGAAAATGCACAGACCGAACAAGAGAGTCTTCGCGAGGAATATGATCGAGCTCAATCATCGGCTGCTCGTCTTCATTCCGAGAGAGACAAGGCTATAGCCGAACTCGAAAAGTCCCAAGAGGAACTTGAACGCACCCAAGCAACCCTCGGCAAGGCACAATTGCAGCAAGACAAATTACAGAATTTACTCGATAAGACGCAAAGCGAGGTGGACAAACTTCAGGAGAAGCTCGACAAGTCACAGACCGAAGTTCGTAGGGTAAGTAATAGATTACGATCCTAAAGACAAAGGGATGATAAAGAAGAAGAAGAAAAGAAAGATAAGAACAAATTATTTCTTTCTTAGATGCAAATGGAAAGAGAAAAGCAAAGTTACGACTTTGAGAATTTGCAAAGTCAACTGGACAAGGCATTGGGTCAGTCAACCAGGATGCAAAAGGAACGGGAAACGATACAGTTGGAAGTTGATCGTCTCCAAGACAAATACGAGAAGGCTCAGGTGAGTGATTAATTTTTTCTACTTTTTCTTTTTTTTTAATTAGAATGAAACTACAAAGACGGTTTGAGCAGGAAGAATGAGGTTTCTATTTTCGCATCGTAGATGATCATGCAGCGACTTCAAAAGGAAAGAGATACCTTCCAAGTAGAAACCGAGACGTTGAACGAGAGGATAGAGTTCCAACAGAGTCAAATAGCCAAGATGCAACGTGAAAAAGAGAACGTATTGTCCGAGCTCGAGTTGGTGAAGGAGAGATGGGACAAGACGCACAATTCTCATCAGAAGTTAACCGTTAGTAGCGAAGAATTTACGAAGGAGGAATATATTCTAGATCGACCTCTAGGTCTAACTTCGATCTTTCTCTATTCGATACAGCTCGAGCGGGACGACGCATTGACGGAGGTTAAGATTCTAAAAGAGAAGCTTGACAAGGCCCAATACTCCGTAACGAAAGCGCACGAGGAGCGAGAGAACGCTAGCAAGGAGTTTGAGAAAATGTTGGAGAAGTACGACAGGTAGGACACATATCGATCTTTATTTTCAATTTGACTTGAACTTTCGATCTGATAATTACGATTGTCGCGATCCAGAGCTCAGAGCGACGTGTATCGGCTACAAAATCGAATCGAGGTTATGGAGGCTGACAAGGATCGATTGGAGCTCGAGGCCGACAAGCAACAGATGCTGACGGCGAAGAGCAGGGAGGATGCACGTAAAGCTCAAGAAGAGTTAGCTAGGGTCCAGGAGATGTACGACAGGGCTGCGTTACAGCTCGGTCGAACCAAGGAACAGGAGGAGAAATCGAAGGAGGACCTGGACAGGCTGGCGGTCGATCTCGAAATGATGCGAGAGCGTTACGAGAAGTCGCAAATAGAATTGCGCCGTTTGCAGAACGAACGAGAGAAGTTGGTAGGTGACAACGAGCGAATTAGTTTCGAATTGGATCGGGCGCATTCGCAATTGAACAAGGCACAAGCGGCGACGGAGAAGACCCAGGAGGAATTGGCTCGTATGCAACTGGAGATCGAAAAGATGTACGAGAAACACGACCGCCAGCAGGCCGAGGTGAGGAAGGCCCAAGCCGAGGCGGAGAGATCGAAGGCCGAAGCTGAGAGCGCGCGCGTCGAGTGCGAGAGGTACGCCGCGCGATTCGGTAAATATCAGGAGAGCCAGGGACGGCAGAAGGAGGAGCACGAATTGGCGAAGCTGGAGGTCGAGAGGCTACGCGATCGTCTGGAGAAGGCACTGGCGGAGTTGGAGCGCGCGAGGAAGGCCGAGCAGGACGCTTCGAGGTTGCGCGCCGACTTGGAGCGAGCGGAGGGCGTTCGAGGTAAATACCAGTACGAGCAGGAGAAATGGCAGAGCGAGGGTAGTAGGCTACAGCAGGAGGTCGAGAAGCTGAGGGAGCGTCTCGAGGGTCGCGAGTCCGAGCTGAAGAGGCAACAGTCGAGCAACGCCGAGCTCGAGGAGAAGCTGCACGAGACGCAGCTTCAGCTCGAGCGTGCTCGCGAGGAAACGAACAAGGTGAACACGGCACAGGAGAGGAATCGCGGCGAAGTCGAGCGAGCTAGGATCGAAACCGAGAAGATACGAGATCGACACGATAAGATCAAGACCAAGGCCGACGCGCTCGAGGCGGACAATGAGAAGCTCCGCGTCGAGATCGTTAGGCTCGAGAGATTGATGCAGACCGAGGGTAAGACGAGATCGGAGAGCGCGAGCATCGAGGTGGAACGTTTGAGAGCTAGCCTGGACAAGGCGTTGACCGCTCGAAATCAGGTAGAGCTTGAGGCTGGTAGATTGGCTAAGGAACTCGAGAAGGCTCACATGCAGACGGTCAAGTATCAAGAGGCGGCCGAGTTAAACAAGAAGGAGCTGGAGCGTTTAGCCGCCGAGATGACCTTGCTAAGAGAGGAGAGGGAAGCGCTCCGTCAGGAGCTACGCCGTATTCAACAGCAACAGCAACAGCAACAGTTACCGGTCGCGGCCACCGAGGAGATGGCAAGGCTGCAGCACGAGCTGCAACTTGCCCAGCGAGAGCGCGACAAGATGGCGGCCATCTTGGAGAACAGGGAGAAACATTCGGAAAAAATCGAAAAGGTCAAGGAGAAGCTCGAGGCCGAGGCGAAGCAGTTGCAGATCGAGAGGGATCAGTTGGTGATACAGCTGGAAAAATCGCAGGAGATGTTGGTAAACTTCCAACAGGAATTGAACTCGAACGAGGCGGAACTCGAGCGTCAGCGCGAGGAGGTGCGCCGTCTTCAGCAACTACAGCAACAACGAGCGCACGCGCAGACGCCCGATCGTGCCGCCAAGGAAGCTCTCGAGGCAAACATGCGGGAGGTCCATCGACTGAATCAACAGATCCAAACGCTCACGCAGGCACAAACGAAGGAACGCCAAAGAGCGGAGCAATCGGAGAAACGCGTCCAAGAACTTCAAAGGCAGATCGCCACGAGGGGAGCCGAAAGCGGGGCGGCTACGGCCGCCACCGAGGCCCAACTCGAACAATGGAGGAAACTTTGCGAAACGGAGAAGCAACGTGCGGACGCTGCCGAGAGACAGGCGACGGATCTTCAAAAACATATCCAAACGACCGAGAGACAATTGCACGCCCAGCAGCAACAAATACAGCAGATGCAGGTGACGATTCAACAGCAGCAACAACAGCAGCCGTCGCAAGCGCAAAATGGGCAGGAGGCGGCAAGGTTACGAAAGGAACTCGAGCGCGCTCAAGAGGACATTAAACAAGCCGCGGTCGAACGCGAGAGGTTCCAGGCTCAGCTCGAGATGCTGTGCCAGGAAATCGAGAAAAATCAGGTTAGCAGCAGCGTCATGTTATCACCACCATCACTACCACCTCTATCATCACCACGATCACCATCACTACAACTACTACTACTACTACTACTACTACTACTACTACTACTACTACTACTACTACTACTACTACTACTACAAAGCACAACTACAGCGATAATTACTACTGGCACAATCCTCATTCATCCAACGCGCACTTCTGCCCGAACTCTGCGTTCATTATTATCGCTCGCATCGGTGGAATCACGTGACGGAGTCCACGTGAAGTTATCTCTTTATCACTAGCTATATCACTCTTTATGTCACTCTCTCACTCTCTCTTTCTCTCTCTATCTCTCTCTCTTTCTCTCTCTCTCTCTCTCTCTCTCTCTCTCTCTCTCTTCACTCACTCTCTTTGTCTCTGTCATCACCATACCATCATCGTGATCCTCGTCGATGGCGATGCGGCGGGAACTAAAGCGACCGCTCGTTTATACACGAAACCGAGAGTTTTCTTCGACGGATGTTTATATTTATCTCTCTCGTGGACATATGTATATGTGACGTCGACATATATGTATGTAACACAAAATATAACAAATGACCAGACGGATAGAGAAGGAAAAAAAATAAAAAAAATAAAAAATATGTACATAGAAACAAAACGCACCTACGTTGCACTAAATCGCGAGCACCACTTTCTTCACACCTTGTTGTTAAAAGAAAAGAAAAAAACTAACAGAATAAAAATCCAAAATCAAAAATCAAAAAAAAAAAGAAAACGATATTAAAAACCTTCTCGAGTCGCCGCAGCACGCTACGATGTCATGCAGCACGACGCAACATTTTTATAATCGCCTTCATCGTCGTTCCTTCGATACATCATTATTGTTATTATTATTATTTTATTTATTCATTATTATCATTACTATTATTATTATTATTTCTTTTTTATTATCATTATCATTATCATTATCATCAAACGATCACTCTTATCGTCATCATTTATCCTTGCTGCACCCCTGCGGATTGTCCAACAATCCGCAAGAGTTGATCGGCTCACCGATTTTTCGATTTATTCGCCATATTTAACGTTCTTTCGTTATTTTTATTTCGAGCACGTTTGATATTTTTCTATGCGATTGTTCTTGTTAATTATTATTATTATTATTATTATTCCTTCATGTTCATTTTTAAGTTATTTTTTAAGTTTCTTATATTATCATCTTTATGATTATTGTCATTGACCTTATTGTTATTATTATTATTTCTCTTATTATTATTATTATTATTGTGGTTACTATTATTACGATTATCATTGTTCGGAACGTTATCAGAAAGAAGGCGTGGACAATGCTTCATCGCGTGAGATCCATTGTAAAATATGAAAAGATGGAAAAAAAAGTTTAATCATTTTATGATCCTTTTTCTTTCTTTTTTGCGCTACATTCTTCGTTGAGCTTATGAAGATGCTTCTTAGCGATATCACAGCTTTAGAAAGATTAGCATGACCGTGTCCACACCTTCTCAATCATATTTGCTATATTGTTATCCTCACTTATTGTATGCGCGTGAAACGCGAGGATCACGATTGACGATCTTTTTATTTAGGTCTTTCGTCTTTATTTTTATGTCCATCCTGAATTTAATATAATGACTATTTCATGAATAATTCATAGGAAGAGATCGTACATCGTGATTAAGCGTATAAAAATTTTGATTGTACATATATATGCATTTATATAAGTATTATTATTATTATTATTATTATTATTATTATTATTATTATTATTATTATTATTATTATTATTATTATTATTATTATTATTATTATTATTATTATTATTATTATTATTATTATTATTATTATTATTATTATTATTATTATTATTATTATTATTATTATGATCATCATCATCATCATCATCATCATCATCATCATCATCATTATTATTATTATCATCATTCGTTATATTTCTACGCTATAATACGTAATTATTTCGATAATTACGTATTATTTTTATTATTATTAATATTATTATTTTATTATTTTGTTGTTGTTGTTATTATTATTATTATTATTATTATTATTATTATTATTATTATTATTATTATTATTATTATTATTATCGCAATATAGCCGTAGATATCGAAGAGCGTTATTATTTATGCGCTGACACGCAAGATTTGATCGCCTTGTTATAATTTTTCTACATATGTATGTATGTATATACCTATATATGTATATGTATATATTTATATACTCTTTAAGTTTTAACTGTGATTATCTCGAGTCGAAGTTGTTACAGATTTAAGGAAAGAAAAAAAGAAAGAAAATAGGACAGGAAAGAAATAACAAACGAACAACTCGGCATAGCCACAGATCTTCTTCATTAAAGCATTTAGCAATTAAAAATTGAAAATACTCAATAGAAATTAATTTATAAGAGAACTAAGAAAGGGCTCCTATTTTCCGCAGGTGGATCTCCACGAGGCGAACAAGAAACTAAAAGCTGGAGCCGCGAAAGCTGGCGCCGATTCTAGCCAAGAGAAGAAACAATTGGAGGAGCAAAGGCGTCAGTTGGAGGAGCAGAGGAGACAAACGGAGGAACGAGCCAAAACCGTAGATCAAAAATCTAGAACGATAGAGGAGAAGGAGAGGACGCTCCAAAGTCTCGACCAAGATTTGAAAAAGCGCAAAGCGAAAATGGACCAGCTTGAACAACAATTACAAAGGGTAAATGTTCTTACATCGCCATTGATTTTTTATTTGTCCAAATGTAGTTTCTATTTCAATCAAATTGATCTGTTTAAATCGACTTATTCTCAAACCTCCATCAAAGGTGATCACATCGAATCAAAATTCTGAATGAATTTAAAAACTTTTGACGAACGTAAGCAGATATCTCAACGAACTTTGATCATGGCTATCAACTTTGTCCTTTATCCTGACCTATTTATAACACTCCTTCGTTAAAAACCAACCTTCTTTATTCTGACATTCACCTACTTACATTAATCTTGACATAATTTAAATATAAAATCAATAACCTTTCACAATAAGACCAAGTAGCGGATGTTAAGCCCTGCGGACAAGTTCGATTAACGTATTCAAATGTTGGTGACAAATTTAATCCGATGTTCGACCCTCGAACGTGTCGATTTATTTTTTAACATTTCTTTTTTTGTCTTTTTGTTTCTTTTTTTTTTTTTCTTCTTCTTATGGTACAGAGCGGCGGGTCACCGGATAAAAGATTGGCGGAAATGCAAAAGGCGTTGGAGTCTGCCGAGAAGGAATTGGAAAAGGCCAAGGAAGCGTCCGAGAGGAGCACAGCGGAAACCGAGAGGCTGTTGCAACTCGTACAAATGACGCAAGAAGAACAAAACTCAAAGGAAAAACAAATCAGAGAACTACAAGAGTAAGTGATATGACTTTTTCTTTTCTTTCTTTTTTTTTTCTTTTTGTTAATTTGTTTCTTCGTTGCGATAAAATGTCACTGGTGTAAGACGGACAATAAAGTGGATTAAGTCAGGTTTTGAAGAAAGAGAAAAAACGAAAAAACACAGGATAATTACGCTGTATACTACATCGTTATTTTTCGTGAATTTCCGATGAGACGATCAAATACATCGAAATCAAATTTCACAATCAAAATCTAACGATTGATCTTATAACAATTGTCTAACATCCAATAGATACTTAAGTGTTTATTTGCAAACCTAATCGAACCGACTTATACACTTTTCTCCGAGCACCAGATAATATAAATATATTTATATTATCGAATAAAATTGTTATCGAATAAAATTTTATCGATTTGCTAATTCGATTGAGAATAATCTGTATTCTTTTTTCTTTTCTTTTTTTTTTTCTTTTTCTTTTATACTCTTATTATACCAGTGCACTCAAAGCCGCACAAGCCAAGTTGAAACAAGCTGCAACTGCACAGCAACAAGAGGTCAGTATCGTTTTCCTTTATTATTTCTGATTATTCCATTAGATATTTCATCGTCGAACTTTATCACGTTCGAACTAACTTAAAAAAAAAAAAAAAAAGACGATTGTATCTTTTTAATTCTAATAACGACTCGTTCATTCTCAAATTTCCACGCTGCCTTTGGATTTTCTACGTATACGTCTGTACTTACTGCCTGTTCACGCTTTCTTGCTTATCACATCATTTTCTTCACTTATTTTATTAATCATAAATCATCGATCGATCTCGTTCGGGAAATCATAATAAAAATGGAATCATAATAATAAAAATCTCATGAAATATACGTATATATATATAGGCGGGACCCGCCGGATTCCTAAAAAGCTTCTTCTAAGGTCGATTTTCGTTGGGAACGCCTTCTCCGTTCTTTTTAGTACAATTTGCATTAAAAGCAAACTTTACGATTATAATATACGATTATAATAATATTAAACGTAATGAAATACTAATAATAATAATAATAATAATAATAATAATAATAATAAAAATAATAATAAATAATAATAATAAATAATAATAATAATAATAATAATAACAAAAACAACAACAATAATAACGAACGAAGTGAAGATCGAAAAAAAAATTACGGTCGACATGGAAAACACACACGTATTACACATGCATACGTACGTCAAAATATATACATTTATATATAGATATGTATGTGAATATACATATTATATATATATGTATATATACATAAAAATATTTTACGTAATGCTGCGACCATTGTTAACATATTTAATAACTTATATAGAGAAGAGAGATAATAACGATGATAACAATAATAATTAAAAAAAAGAAAAAGAAATGGAAAAAATAAAGTATACATATATAAATATATAAATATTATAAATAATAAAAATGCGGTATAGTGCGGGAGGAGCCGACGGCTAAACAATAAAGTTTCATTATTGTTATTATTATTTCGAGAAGAAAATCGAGACATTATGTTTATGTACATATATACATGCATAAAATACATATATAGAGAAATGCATACATAAAGAAAAAGTAAAAGAAGGAAAAGCTGACGCCCGTACACGTGGTCTATCAGAAAAATAAAAAAAGAATTGGAAAAAGAAACATAACAAAAGATATTTGCACTTGTATGTATTTTCCATTGAAATATACATATATATATATGTGTGTGTGTGTGTACGAATATACACATACATACATATACGATATATAAATGTAAATGAGAAAGAAAGTAAAATGGAAGAAGAAAAACGGAATAGGTACGCAATATTGTGAAAAAAGATAAGAAAGAAAAAAAAAAGAAAATGACACAGAAAAAAGAAAGAAAATCAAGAGACGAATAAAAAATGGAACGTATTAGACGAATTTTTCCGTCGATTGATGAAAGCTAATAAACTATGATAACCTTTGAAAAATATTTCACTAACGAATGAGAGAGAGAGAGAGAGAGAGAGAAAAAAAATGGGCCAAAAAATTAATGAAAAAATCGAATTTCGTTTACGTCGGCCGCCGAGGCACGAGAGGACGCACAAACGAGGAAGAAAATTAAAAAAAAAAGGTATATCCATATATATATATATATATATATAAAAACGAACGGAACAAAACAAAAACAAGAAAAAAAAAATAAAACAAACACAGAGGAATGCTTCGGTGTCTACCCGTAATTTTCTTTTCTTTTTTGTAATTTTTCAAAAAAGCAAGAAAAAAAAACAAAATTAAGTCTTCTCTCCATACATACACGTTTCTTTCTTCTTCTTCTTTTTTTTTATTAAACCCAAATCACCTTCCACCCCTCGCCATTTATACACACACACACCCACATATATCGCGCTTACGTTTCCCGTCTCTCTGCATCCTTTCACTGGCAACACCCTTCGCACTTGGTCCGTGTCGCAACGCCTACAGGACAATCTGAAGGACGAACTGAAAGGTGTTACGGATATGAGATCTCGAAAGAGCGACGATCGATGGAACGAAAATTTGTCGAAGAACGAGACGAGAAATCCGAGCGATAAGAGGACGAAGGACGATAGGGACGAAACCGTTATTACTTGGAAGAAGGATTTGGAGGAAAAAAATAAAAGGATCATGGAACTCGAGGAGGAGATGTCTATGATGAAAGATCTTCTTGATAATAAAAATCAAATGGATAAGTTTGAATATACGAGGGGTACGAGGAACGACGACGAGTCCTGGAAAAAGGAAGTCGAAGCTAAAAATCGTAGAATCGTCGAACTTGAACAAGTTATGGCGTCCTTGGAGAACTTTTTAAAGGAACACACTGATACCGAGGGTATCAGGGAACTCGAAGCGATCGTCGAAAGGAAAAATATGAGGATCGATGAACTCGAGGATACCGTGGCGGAGTTCGAAGATTTTCTTAAAGAAAATCCTGACGTTAAAGAGTTACACGATTTACGCCAGCAGGTAAACGTATCCGAACGTAGGATCCATGAGTTAGAGGATTGGATACGTAGAAATGACGGTACTAATGCTGACGGTGGAATAGATCGTGCAAGAATCATGGAACTCGAGGAGATGGTCACCCATTTGGAGGATTACGTTAGGAAACATAACGTTGATGTACTCAAACAGAAACTTCAAGATCGGGAATGTAGGATCGAACAACTTCAAGGTCGCGTCAATACTTTGGAAAAGGAGCTGATCAAGTTCGAAAGGGATTTGGAAGGTAAAAAGACAAAAATGATCCACTTTTTCTTTCTAAATTTTTTCTTTTTTTTTGTTGCGATATAAAAATGTTAATAAATTGGAATAATATATTCGAATTAGTAGGAAATAAAATAAATCAATAATTCGTATCGCGGCAGGTCAGAAAACATTCACGGAGAGTACAAAAAATCGTATGAAAGATTCAGCGAATGATCCAATAGTTATCAGTAACGATGCTAATAAACCGAAGGAACTGGAACGATTGATATCTGAAAAAGATGTGAAAATCGATGAGCTGGAGAAACGAATCGTCGAGTCGAAGGATCAAATGAATGATATGCAAAAGGATATCGCCAGATTAGAAAAAGAATTGAGCGAGTACGAGGCAGAGGATATTGGAGTTTTAAAGGAAGAGATAAGGGTGAGGGACGAGAGGATTTTGCAATTGGAGGACGAAATCGATTCCCTTGAAAGGGCCTTCAACGAGGGAGTCGATCTCGAACAGATCGAGGAACTCATGAACGTTATTAGCAGAAAGCAGGACAGAGAACGTCAATTTGAAAAGGATATTGAAAGTAAAAAGAACAGAATCGAGGAACTTAGTGAGGCACTTCGTGAAAGTGTCGTCATTGCCAGCGACGGTGAGAGAAGATTTCAACGTGAAGAGAAGTTAAAGAAGAATGCCCTTGAAAGAGTAAGTTACACTTACGTTTTAAATTAAAAACTTCAATGGTAAATGTACAAATGTTATATACTCACATATCTGATTAACAATTTGCAGCTGAAAATTTCTAAAATTATTCGTAAAAATCAATTATACTTTTTCGACACTTTTATACTAATTTTTTTTTTGTTTATAGTTTTGCAATTCGACAAAAAATATTTCGAGAATGAGTAATTAATTTTTTTTTCTTTTATTTTTTTTTTGTTAAATTAGAAACTTTTAATCTACTTTAGAAACTTCAATCGTTCTATCCCTGTATAAGGTACTAAATTAATCAGAAATATTTCATAATCATGAGCTAAATTTGTTCGATCCTTTACGAATATAATATTATATATTTCTTCAAGGTCGCAAAACTCGAGCAAAGAATAATTTCTCTGCAAACAGCCTCGGCTTTGAAATGTCCCACGTGCAAACCATTGCTTTCTAAGCTTCAAACTTCGGAAAAAATGCTTCAACGTCTGACCGAAGAGAGAAGCATTCAATTGGAAGATCTTCACCAAATGAAGTACGTTAAATTATCTGTTGTGAATATATCCATACACATACACATCAGCAAATTGAAATTAATATTATTTATTTCTAGACAAGAAGCCTTGAAAGCAGCAGTTTCCGAAAAGGACGCACACTTGGCATTGCTCGAACTTTCCGGCATAAAGACGGCTCAACAAGCCGATCAGGCTGATAAATTAAAGGCTGAGAGAAAGAAATTAATCGACAGGCTTAAAAGAGAAGTAAATAAAAAAATTATATATATATATAATAAATAAATACAAGTTAATTTTAATCTTTTATATATAAATATTACAAATTTTTTTTTTAATTCTGATGAAATAAACAATACAATATACTTGTACGTAGATATATGCAATAGTATATCACCGAAGTATGAAGTGATGCCTATTTTTAGAGACGCGATATGTTTTCATAAAAATTTGCTTACACATATAACATTTACAAGGAACGAAATATTTTAGGATGAAAGAAGCATAGAAATGTCTTTGGAAACGAGCCCATTGGATTCGGATACAACTATACAAGTGCTTGCTGAAATACTCGAAACATCTGAGGACGAAGAGAAAAAGGATGCAGACGAAAACGAAGATTGTGTAGATAAGACGAGCTCTCGTAAATCAGAGATCACCACTACCAATGGCGACAGCTGCGACCACACGTAAGTTTTATATATATATGAAGACAATAAAAGTAAAAGAAACTTGTTTTTAAATATTGAAAGAAAAAAAGAAAAAAATATCGATATGTTACAATTGTTTCTTCAGAACGATGGATTCGAGAGACCGAGAATGCAAGTAGCAGCTATTAACCAAACAGCATCAGCAAACAAACACATCACAACAGCATTATACCAGATAAGTACACGGAGACGCTTCCACGGTATATTTCAGTGTAGAAAGAAAAAGAAAAAAAAACACCATTAAGATTGGTCCTTTCGTTTCTTCGATGTTGTCATGTGCACCCACACGCAATTGTAGAGGCAGTCTAGAAAGTATATCTAGAATTGTAGAGAATGAGAGAGAGAGAGAAAGAGAGAGAGACAGAGAGAGAGAGAGAGAGAGAGTGAGAGAGAGTGAAAGATAAACGAAATGCCAAATGAAATGAAAGGAAATAGTTCAGAGACACAAAGTAATATTAATAACAACAACAACTACTACTACTACTACTACTCTACTACTACTACTACTACTACTACTACTACTACTACTACTACTACTACTACTACTACTACTACTACTACTACTACAGATCAACAACAATAGACAACTCCTAATCTACTCTCGTCGTAGTCGTCATATTCATCTTTCATCAATCGTCATGACCATCGTCATCATCGTCATCATCGTCATCATCGTCATATTTCGAGCATCATCTACTTACATCTCCTCATCGAATCGGCCATCTTTTCTTTTCTTTCTTTTTCTTTGCGCGCACGAGAAGAGAATGTTCTCCAGCAAAAATTATTTCCCACGCAATAAGGATTAATTAAACAATAAACAGGATTTAAATAATCCTTTAAAATTGATCGCACATATATTTTTGTTGGAGAGTACGATTCGAAACGATTTTTGATATTGTCCATCGATGAACATACGAGGCGTTCATACGATTCAAATTATTATAATGACGGCCTATCGTCGAACATCGTGCGTCGTCATCCTCGTGTAACAGGCCAGCCGAATTTTCTTTTTCCTTTTTTTTTTCTTCTTTTCTTCAGTAAATTCTTTTGCATTTTTTTTTCCTTTTTTGTTTTGTTATTTTTTTTTTATTTTTTATTGATTTTTTTTTCACTTTTTTAATAAGAACCTTGGGAAAGTTTGGGAGAAATGTTTCTGCGGCAATAAAATGGTATAGTAACAAAGAGAGAAAGAGAGAGAATAAATGAAAAAAAGTTTTTTTCACGATGTTAAAAATTCATTATTATAATTAACATCGTGAGAAAAAAAAAGATACAAATATCTATCTTTTTCATCGTCTCCTCTCTCTTTGTAAGAATCGATAAATCTCAATATACAATAGAAACGAGGAAGCGACTGAAGGATCGAAATTTAAAGGGTTACCGAGGGGAAGAGAAGCCGATAAGAATACCTTAAAAATATATCTGCTCTTTACTTTTCGTTTTCCCATTTGTTTTCCACGGTTTTCTTTTTCTTTTTTTTCTGGATTTCTTGTCACGGGTCCAAAAAGGTCTTCGTTGTATAACGACTAAGTATTATAACGATAGTTAAATATAAAGGAGTCCGAGAGTGGGGAATGTAAGGGAAAAGAAAAAAAAAGAAAAGAAAAAATAGAACGCGATCGATAAGAGAGAGAGAGTGAGAGAGAGAGAGGAAAAGAGAGAGACAGAGAGAGAGAGAGAGAGAGAAAGTTATATGAGATAATAAAATTTTCTCGTGGTTATTTATCGTAAGCAATATTCTAAAGCAAAACTTAATAAACACTGAGAAAGACAAAGAGAAGAAATAAAATAAAATAATTAGGAATGGCGATTGAATTATTTGATTTATTTTTTTGTTTGCAAAATGACAATAATAACGAATGTTCGTGTGTATTCTGTTAATATGCGAGGTATCTCCATGATCGTGGATCGATTGGAATACGAAAAAAAGAAAAGAGTAAAAATAAAGTAATAAGAAAAAAAAATAAGAAGCGAATTAATTTTGTTAACATCAAGAGAACATTTCTCTATAAGAGATTATCTCAAACGGTACTCCAAGGAAATAAATTTTCCAATGAAAAAAGAGAAAAAAGAAATTTCTCCATTTAAGTTAAGCAAATATTTTCTTGCTATATAATTCGATAATTTTAAATATCGTTCTTTGTTATATTTCTAAAAAAAAAAAGGAAAAATTTTTCTAATCAATCCGTATACATATATAATTATTAACAACGCGTAAGGATCGACCGAACGTCAAATCGAATTTTGTAATTTCGCTAAGAATTCAGATAAATTTTATGAATGAGATATATGAAATAAGTAATGCAAAAAGGAAGAAAAAACAGAACGAAATAATCAAAAAAAAAAAAAAGATCATCATCCTCGATCGTGGAGAAGAAAAACGTGAAATGATGCGATAACGTGAAAATATGTAGAATGTAAAATGAAGGAAGAAAAAATAAAAAGTAGATGAGTTAGGGGAATGAGGAGAACGTAATCCGAGGCACTAACAATAAGATAAAAGGAACGAAAGGAGACAGTAAAAAAAATGGAAGAAAGATATCAAGAGAAAAAGAATTATTGTAAATAATAATAAGCCGATTCGCGATGGATCTCTCGGAACTCCCACTTAAATATGTATATCCGTTCTAAATCTACATAATATCCATTCCCATACAAGAAATTATTAGTGTATAGATTCTATATCATAGATAAATATATATATATATATATATATATATATATATATAAACAAAAAAATATATATATATATACACATACAACATACGAGGTATCTCAAAGATGCGCGAGATATTCGATTCGTATGTTCGAACTCGCATATTACTCGTGTTCCATTAGAAAAATTCATTGGTTTGAGAAAATATTTAGCTACATAATTAAGTTCTAATTCTCCTTCGTTTGCCAAGAGACAAAAGTTTTACCGAGTTTCATTCGTACGATTCGAATTTCCCGCCCTTGCGCCCGCGTGAAAGAATTCATCTTTTCGAATGTACTGAAGATAAAGTTACGAAGGGTATCCGAATTGTCGATAAATGAAGAATTAATAGATTAATAAACGAGAACAACGAAAACGACGAACGAACAATAAATTGTCATTGTCGGACAATTAAAGAAAAAAGTAATAACGAATATAATGAATAGTCGTCGTCGTTGTCATCGTCGTCGTTGTTGTTGTCGTTGTAGAGAAATAAAGTAAATAAAAAAAAAAAATAATAAGAAGAAAAAAGAAAAAAAAGAAGAAGAAAGAAAGAACAATGTGTGGAAGAAACTGAAATACATTTTGACTCCGTAGAAATAAATAAGATTCGGTGTAATCGATTAAATTGCGATAACGTATCTATCGTTATTATTATTATTATAATCATCATTATTATCTATTATTATTATTATTATTATTATTATTATTATTATTATTATATTATTATTATTAATATTATTATTATTATTGCTATCTTTATTATTATCTTTATTATTATACTATATATAAGCTCGTATACATGAATACATACATATATAAAAAAAACGAAAAGCAAGAAGAGAGACAAAAAATAGAATATAAAAAACCAGTGAGAACTATGATCGTTTGTCGGATCACACATCTCGCTGGTTAATTAATACAAAGTGTATAAGCGTATAAGCATGTTATGTCCGCCGTTAACGAAGAGTTAAGTTTAACAATAAACGAAAAAGGAAGAAAGATAGAAAGAGAGAAAGGGGGATTGAGAAAGAAAGAAAGAAAGAAAGAGAGAAAATGAGAAAAAAGAAATCGAAATAATGTTGAAAGTGTAAAATTTTATCGTTAAATTATCGTTAAATATTTAAGGATATTATAACACACAAGGGAAGTATATAAAGCCAAGTAGCTCTTCGTAAATCCGATATTTACTCGCGATTCCTTCCGAGTTTTATTTTCTTTCCCCTTCTATTTCTCCTCTTTTTTTTCTAATCATTTTACTACTCCTCGATCCTACCTGTCGTTTTTTTATATTTTCCTTCTCTTCGAAGACGTTCATCCTCATCCGCCGACGTCTCTTTCCGATAAAACATCGGCCTTCTCGTCGTTGATAAATAAATATTAATTGAAATGTACTTACATATATATATATATATATATATATATATATATATATATATGAAAGAGACAATATAATATTACTTGATTATTTCGAAAAAGAAAAGAAGACGATTTTCCTCCTTCGTTCGTACGGAGAAAACGTAACGAGCTTCGACTAAATTCGATTGAAATATATCGACGCGTTTAGCGGTGTAATATATACCATACATACATATATATATATAAAATATAATATATTATTGTTCTACGAATATATTATGTATATCGCATCGTTCGATCGAGATCGAAAGAAGCGCGCCCGATTTTTCTCCAAGTTAACTTTCGAAATAGGTTTTCGTGTGTACTTTGAAAACTAATGAGAGCAACAAGAACGTGAGAGAAAGAGAGAGAGAGAGAGAGAGAGAGAAAGAAAGAGAGAAAGAAAGACATATAGCGTGAATGAGTGCGAGTGAGAAAGGAAGAAAGAAAAATTATTATAATTAGCGTGCCACCGTCATATCAAGCGTATATCATTGTGTTACGTCAAATATATATATATATATATTAGACATACATATATATATATATCTAAACAAAAAGAAAGAACAATATGAATTATTATAATTATTAATATTATTAATATTATTATTATTATTATCATTATTATTATTAATATTATTATTATTATTATTATTATTATTATTATTATTATTATTATTATTATTATTATTATTATTATTATTATTACCGTAATGTAACACAATTGTTAAGAAGGATTAATTGTTGTTCAGTGTTCGCGCCATACGATCGGTCGTCTTCCGCTCGGTCGTTCGTGAATTCAACTTCCGAGTATTGCAAATATTATACAGACAAACATACGTATGTACATACATATATATATATATACATATATATGCATACATACATATATACATAAATACATACATGCATACAGATTAATACGGTGAACTTGCCTAGACAAATCAAGACCGACGACGATCACAACGACACGATAAAAATGATTCATTAGATCACTTATTGTTAGATCATTTTAGCAGTCACTTTCTCTCTCTCTCTCTCTCTCTCTCTCTCTCTCTCACCTTCTTTCTCTCTCTCTCTCTCTCTCTCTCTCTCTCTCTCTCTCTGCCTATGTAACTATTTATTTTTCTTTCTTTTTCTCTTTCTATGTATCTATCTATCTATCTATCTATTTATCTATCTATGTATCTATCTATCTAACTATCTATCTCTCTTTATGATAATATCGACATACATATAAATAGATACATATATACGTAATATTTCGAATTTGGTCGCTTTTTCCATTCCACGAATTTAATCGCAATTACATACATATGTAATCGCAAACGGTATAATATCGAGTACTAATGAGATTTTTATCGTACGCGCCAGTTTTTCTTTATTTCCCTCGCGTATAATGTTCACGTATATGTACTTTTTATCGACTTTACAGAACTTTATCGAGACTGTTACGAAAGAGATATAGCGAAAAAGAGAGAGAGGGAGACAGAGAAAAAAAGAGAGAGAGAGAAAGAGAAAGAAGATGGTCGTCCCCTATAGAACGTTGTAAATGTTTTTCATCTCGAATCAAATTTTATTGTTATTATTATTAATTGATTGATTAATTAATGAATTAATTATATAATATAAATGTGTATAAGAGAAAGCCACGGTATTGCTTTCCCACGAACGACCTTGATGGAAGATGCCGTGTAATAGATATGTAGTTGAAAGGAAAATGGTATGTAAGTGTGATTGAGAGTGAAAAGTATTTATACGAAAGGAAGAAAGAGAGGAGAGAGAGAGAAAGAGAGAGAGAGAGAGAGAGAGAGAGAGAGAGAGAGAAAGGAGCGATAGAAAGATATGAAAGATGTGAAAGAGAGAAATAGAATGATTGAAAGAAAGAAAGAGAGAGAAAGAGAGAAATAGAGCGAAAGGTATGATGTGCGAGAGGCCGTCTCGATATTATTTTTCGACACGACTGTTTAATATCTACGATAAACAAAAACAAAAAAAAAAATAACAAATAACAAACGTTTTTATGTGAATATTGTAAGGAAAAAAAAATGTCGCACCGGCATCAGCTCGAAAACACGTTGCGGATCCACGGCCGTGTTAAAGCAAAAAACGAATTTAAGAAAAAAAAAATGAAAAGAAAGAGAGAGAGAAAGGAGAAAAAGAAAGGAAAAAGAAAAATGAGAAAAAAAGAAAGGAGTGATAAAGATGATAGGCAAAAATAAAAATTCCAGATACGTATGTAAATGATCGATATAAAATTATTTTCCGAATTATATTTACGATTCTTATTGAATGTTTAACATATTAACAATATGGCCCTGTATCCTCTCGTGAATATAAAATGCCGCAACGACGTGGCTACACGACCGTCGCCTTTTTTTATTCTCCAATTTCTACGTGTTTAATCGCTAAGTATAACTCAAAATAAGACAAACGAGGGAAAATTCATTGAACGAAAGTGTTTATGAAAATGTTTGAGAAAGAAGGACAGAAAAACAATAAAAAGAAAGTGAATAAAATGACAGAAGCAGAAAGAGAGCGAGAGAGAGAGAGAGAGAGAGAGGGAAAAATAAAAAGAATCTCGTCGTACTTACATGCATAAAATTTATTGTTATTATTAATGAAGATTAAAAAAAAAAAGACAAAAAAAAACAAGAAAAAAAGAACAAAAAAATGAAAAACGCAATACAATTTTCAATCGCATGTATATACCTAAACGAAATGATAATAATGTGACATTCGTGTGTGCATAATAAAAAAATGTTAAATGGTGTATCTGCGTCTGTGTATATGAGAGACAGAGAGAGAGAGTGAGAGAGAGAGAGAGAGAGAGAGAGAGAGAGAGAGAGAGAGAGAGAGAGAGAGAGAGAGAGAGAGGGAGACGGATAAATTGTGCGATAATAAAAGAAAGATAGAGATGGAAAGAAGAAAAGAATTATTGAAAGGATAAAGAAAAAAAGAGCAAAAAATTTAAGTATTACTTATGTCATGTTTTGCCTAGTCCTTTGCGATGCTTAATTTTTAAGCTCGTATACGCGTTGATGCATGGAAAAGAAAAGAAAAACAGGAGAAAAAGAAATAAAAAAAAAAAAAAAATCATATCGAAAGTGTCACTCGGTCGTCAAGATCTTCGCATAAGAAAAGAATTAAAAGAAAAAGTGGAACAAAAATTCGATTGTTTCGAAACGAAAATTTCGAGGACGACGATCGATGTTTAAAGGATACGTGAAGAAATAAAGAACAATGAAAAAATAAGAAAGGAAAATATAACGAAAAGTAAAAAGAATGGATAACGACGGGACTAGAAAATAAGTTTATCGAGTTTAAGCTTAAGGGATAAGCTATTAAAAGGGAAAAAAAGATATTTAAAAAAAAAATAAAATAAAATAAAATAAAACGAAAAAAGAGTTCATTGAAGTAAGTACATTGTTGCAACTGCCATGCTGTGTGCCATTATATAACGAATCACGTTTGTCGTAAAGCAAAAAATTATAGAAAAAATAAAAAAATAAAAAAGAGAAAAGAAGAAAAAAAAAATAAATTACACGAAAAGATTGTCAAAAACGACGATGATGAAATAATACTTGTGTGCGTTTTCGTCTGTCTGATTAAGGGAAAAATGAAAAACACAAAAAAAGAAAAAACTAACAAAAAGAAAAAAGAAAAAAAAAATGTCGTTCTTTCCAAAAATTTACATCTCGCTTTAAAGTCGGATAAATATTCTCGAAAGAAAAAAAGAAAAGAAGCAAAAGAGTAAAACAAATAAATAAATTAAAAAAAAAAAAAAAACTAAAATAAAATAAAATAAAATAAAAAAGAACAAACCACAGAACTACAGAAATACATGCATACACGTTCATACATATATACACCCACACATAAACACACATATCCTGTTGTCTTCGCTCGAAGAGAAAGCGAGCGAGCGAATGGACGCGATCGGTTTTCAAATTATGATTTTTTCTTGATAAGAATTTTAATTTTTAACGTTTTTAAACATAATATAATTTCTTCGTCAAAATTCATCGACGAATTTTTCTTTGAATTATAGTTCACCTCGAAATAAAAAAACAATTTTGCAAGAATTTACGAAAATTTTGACGATTAATGAAATAAAATGGAAATAGGAAGGAACAAAAGAAAAAGGGAGAGAGAGAGAGAGAAAGAGAGAAAGAGAAATAATTAAATAAACGAAAAACTAAACACAGATAAACAAACAAATAAATAAATAAGTAAGAAAAAAAGAAACCGAAGTTCCATTCTCGGCTCGCTCGTTTCCACCCGTCAAATAATATTCCGTGTGCTCGCTCGCGCGAAATCATCATGTAAATCACAGTGAACGCGAGAAAAGCCACACTGTATATACATATATAAGGAATAATAATAAATATGTATAAAAATATGTTGTACGTGTTAATAAGCATGGGCGTAAGCGCACGGTTATGATAACCGATAAACGTTTTTCAAACGATCATCGACCATTAAATAAACGAGCGAATTTCTTCGCGACGTGCGAGAGAAGAAAATTATTATGTGAGATTTCCGTTCCTGCGCATTCAAAAATAAAAGAAAAGAAAATTAATAAAACAGAAGAATTGAAAACAGAAAGTTGTCATCTTCACCCTATATACATACATACATATATAAATATATATATATATATATATATATATACATATATATATATGTATGTATGTATGTACGAATAAATTGTTGAAAGAAAAAGATTCTGATTATGCGCAGGAACGAATTTCTGTGAGTCGTGGACTTTCGTAAAATATATCGCGACGTCTTTAGGGAATATAATTCAATTTGTTAGTAAAGAAAAAAAGAAAGAATGAGAGAGTGAAAGATTGAAAGAGAGAGAGAGAGAGAGAGAGAGAGAGAGAGAGAGAGAGAGAGAGAGAGAGAGAGAGAGAGAGAGTGAGAATGAAAGAGTGAGGGTGAGAATGAAAGAAAAGGAGAGATAGTGAGAGAAAGAGAGAGAGAGAGAGAGAGAGAGAGAGAGAGAGAGAGAGCGCCGACGATATGAGAAAAAAGAAAAGAAAAAGGAAATAAGAAAAGAAAAGAAAAGGAAAGAAAAGGGAAAAAAAGAATTAAAATTAAGTATAAACCAAAGAGAGAAGACGTCGACTCGTCATAGATTCAAGCACAATAAGGACTAGTAGGGCCAGGCACAATAAAATTCGGCCGTCACGTTGTAGGCAGCGATCTGTTAGAGTGACAAGTCATATTAAGTATCTATATATAGCGAGACTATTAAATAAACACATATTGTCTATTGTCAGACGAGTGTATCATTCATTGTTGACGTTAAACTCGTTTATCCTATCCGACCTTCTGATAAAACGGATGCTGAAATAAAAGAAATAAAAACAAAAAAAAAGAAAGAAAAAAATGCATCAGAGAACGATCTATACTCATTGATATCTGTGAATCATTCCTATCCTGGTGATTTTCTTGTTCTTTTTTTTTTTATTTCCTTTTTTTTTAGGTAAGTATTACGAAACAATCGAAAGATTCATATTAAGAGTAATCCACGAAGATAGTTGTAAGAAGATAATCACGTTGCTTGTCTAGTTAATATTAATATTTTAACAATAATTTTGTCATTTTCTCAGTTATACGCGATCATAAGATTAATATAATTTAATTATAATATATAGAATAATGGCGAATCAGTTGAATGTAGACGTTACCTATTTAGATTCAACCGGTACATAAATCATAGAAAATATTTTGTTTCTTAGATAAATTAGGGGTTAATTATATTTAATTTAAATTAACAAAAATATATGTGTGTGTATGTATGTATATATATATATATATATATATATATATATATATATATATATATATATAATTATAGATCATTCGAATGATACCAGACAAATCGTAAATCACGATAACATTTTGAAGTTAGAAAAGCATACGAAAATTTTCGCGTCTATGTGTCCCGATGAAATTCTGGACCATTTTGACGACTATAAAATGAGAAAATATTTAACAACGCTAATGCTTGGTGATATATCAGGTAGGCAAAAAAGAAGAAAAATGTAATCAACCAATTCCGATCTATTGTTTCAATAATGATTGTTTACTTTTCCGTAATAGGTTTTACCAATTTTGTTGAAAAATTTACGAGAACGGGTAAGGGTGGAGCATCGAAATTGACGGAGACGTTGAACAGTTATATCGGTCTTATGGTTCAAGAGATACTTTCGCAAAATGGCGACGTATTAAAATTTTCTGGCGATGCTTTTATCGTCATGTGGAAGCTTGAAAACGATAATCATATGCGCGATCTAGCAACTACGGCGATTCAAACTGCTTGCATTATACAAAAACATTTTGGCATTTATCAGACTGAAGTTGGTATCACTCTAAGAGGTTCAAATATTTTATAATTTTATTTATGTCTAAGTATATTTCGTTGTTAGATTTACGTTTTAAATCTTGACAATACGATATTAATGTATCTTAACAGTAAAACTAGCCATAGCCTCAGGTAAGATATATTTCACGTCTATCGGTGATTCAGAGACTATGTCGCATTACATGATAACCGGTAGACCTGTTTGGGAAGTTAAACGTGCCGAAAAACTTTGCAAGTATATAGCATGTATAAAACTAACATATAAATTATTTAACCCGAAATTATAAAAACGATTAAATTGATATTCGTTCAGAGGTGGCGACATTTTGGTATCACTTAGCACTTGGCAATGGATAAATCCAGACGAGTACATCTACGAAACATTTCCTGATAGCTTACATATTCTTGTTATAAGCTGTTCTACCATGTGGTATACTGTGAAAGACTCTTACATACCCAACGAAAAAGGTATACTAAATTAATCACTTACGTTGCATTTATGTATATGAATGACAAGTGAAAAAAGAGAAAAAAGCAATAGAAAAGAAAATTGGAACTAACAAATTCGCAGATAACTGGGATCATATTATTGATGAATCGCTAATGCCAACGGAAAACGATACTTTGGCGTTAATGAATCTATCGGACATCTCCATGTATTTAAGCCATATGAAAGAGATCGATTATAGTTGTTAGTAAAATTTTATTATTAACGCGAAAACCATGAAAAAATCAAACGACAAGATTCGTAATAGCAGTAGATGATTTTTCTTCTTTTTTTTTTTTTTTTTTTTTTTTTTTTTGTACGACCAAAAATTATAGAAATAGCGAAAGCACATTTGAAGGATGGCTTGAGAAGTTACATGTTAAGACCGGTTATCCGTTCGATCGAAATGGACGAACCGTTGGAATATCTAAACGAAATGAGACAAGTCGTTATTGTATTTGTCAACGCAACCATCAATGAAAGAAGAAAGAGACAAATGATGAAATTGATCGACGCAGCGTACAAAATCGTTTGCAGGTATTTAGATTGCTCTATAATATTATATCTAAGAAATCTATATCGATAAAATATAACATGACACATCTGATGAAGGATAGTCGATGGGATGCAAGGATGTGTTAACAAAACGTCTCTCTTTGACAAAGACCTAATGTTTCTTTGCGTTTTTGGTTTGCGAGGAGATAAACATGAACTTGAGTCACAAATTGGTCTTAAATGTGGCTTCAGATTGCGAGTTGCTTTGAAAAAATTACAAAATATTACTAACGTCACCGTTGGCATTACAACGGGGATGACATATTGTGGTGTTGTTGGTCATACACTAAGAAGAGAGTATACAGTTATTGGAATGGCAGTCAATAGAGCTGCTCGACTTATGACGGTTTACAAAAACAAGGTAAATTATTTCCCAGAATACAACGTTCCCTTTCTCGTTTTATAAAATTTCATTATTTTTTATCCAACCAAAAAACATGGAACAGGTTGTATGTGACAGAGATAGTTTTCTTCATTCTCAATTAGAAGGCATCCATTTCAAATTACAAGAACCAAGATATTTAAAAGGAATTATCGACGTTGGACCAATTTACGAATTCAAGGAACAAGTCAAGTAAAAAGAATCATTGCATTAATATTTAATATTCGATTTAATTTCGCAAATAATCGATTGCAGATACAAACCATCGAAATTCATTTGGAACAAATATCCTTTGTTAGGTCGAGAAAAAGAAATGAAGATTTTTCGAAACTTATTAGCATCTATGCTCGACTATAGAATCACGAAAAGTGATACAGCAATTAAACCTCAGTTCAATACATTGATAATAAGGTATACGTTATGAAATAATTCTATAGAAAAAAAAAAAAAGATTTTGCAATTAACTACAAATATTTGGATACAGAGGTGAGCCCAGAATAGGAAAAACGAGAATATTAGACGAAATGGCATTAAACATACCAAGTGGTATCCCATCGAATTACATTTCTCTTGTTTCAACAGACATGAAGGTTAATCATGAATTTTTTTTTTTTTGCATTGATAATAAATTTTTGAGAAAAGAAAGCGAAAAAAATAAGAAAAAACTTTTCCAAAACAGAAGCCGTACACCTTATTCCATCTAATATTCTCTTTACCCTTGAAATTCTCTTCAACGTCAACTTCAAAGGATCGAGAAGACATGTTGATACGTTTATTAGACAACATACGTTATCCTGAATATCTATGTGTGTTGAATGAAGTCTTCAACGTTCGTTTTCCAATAACCAAACAATACACAATTTCTATAGAATCAGAAAGGCTTAAAATACTTGAGCAACTTTTAATGAATCTAACAGAAAAATGTTTTCAAAAGCTCTGGATCATCATTATTGACGATATTGAATACGCCGACGAAGAGTCTTTGAACTTTTTCGATATTTTTATCCAAACGGACATGTTTTTATTTATCATTAGTGTCGGTCGAAAAGTTGGTGCAGAATACAAACTGGCTAATATATTATTAAAAAAAGCACGAGTATGTACTTTTTTTAAAAATCAATTAATTTTGGTTAGAATCTGTAAGTAAGAACTTAACAGTAACATACACATATGTGATTCCTTCTTTCCTTTCTTTTTTTTTTTAATTTTTTTATTTTTTATTTTTTATTTTTAAAATAACAGGTCATTGAACTGGAAGGTATCGATAAATGGTATCACATTGGTATTGTTTGTCAAATACTCAATATAGATGGTATATCTTCAGAATTGGAGAAGCAAGTTATTTTTTTTTTTTTTAACAATATTCTTAGGAGTATTAGGTTCTATATGTATTAGAATTATTTGTTTAGATTGATTCAAGAACAGAGTTTAGGAAATCCAGGCTGGATCGAAAGTTATTTGGTGAGTCTCATACAAAGTGATAAAATAGAAATTTTAACTCTTACCAGAAAAGAAGCTGAGTCAGTGGGATATGTTTTAGCCGAATTGAAAATGTTAAGAAGGTAAGTTAAAATATTATATCGAAAACAATTGAAAAATAAACATAATTGAATTTATTAATTTCCCTTTATTACGAATATATAACAGATTCATTACTGATACGACTATTTTAAAAAAAGACTTCTCTCGCGAGGACAGATGGGAAATGTACAAGACGAGTTACAAGGTTAGCACGGTTATAATTATTTTCCAAATATTTGTATAAATGCACAAAATATCGCATAAATTTATTTATTATTTATCTTTAGGATGAGACAATGTTAATGATCGATGAAAAGAATGAAATCGATTTGAGTAATGAGCTCATAAACGTAGCTTTTGCAAAAATATTAGAGAAGTCATTAATCAAAAACACAAATATTCAAATAAATATGGAGGGTAAAACTTTTATCATTGTATACACGGATACTTATTTATAATTAGCATTCTTTTTCAGTACTTATTTTAAAACTGTTCGATGCCTTAACGCCCCTCGATCAATTATTACTTAAATGTGCTTCTGTACTTGGCGCATTGATTAATCGAAAAATGTTGGAAAGTATAGTTGAAGTATCAAATAAAGACATAGCTCTAAGTAAGATCAGATTACTAATATACATATATATACATTTATTTATTTATTTATTTATTTAAATTCCCGCCGACATTAGCTATTCGTAAACTTTTCGAAATTCGAATTTTCGAATGCGGAATTGGAGATTTTTCTAAAAACATTGGTCCCATTATATACTACAAAAGCATACGTAATCATATCAATAATATCGATATTCAATGTAGATGTATTGGCATCGTGATACCAAGTACTTTTTTAATTATTCTCAACAAAAACATTCTTTTCTCTTTTTTTCTTATTTACTTTGAATTCGATTGTCATTTAGAGGAACTGGAAAATTTGCCAAAATATGCATCATGCGGTCTCATACGTTTTAAGAATACGATATTTCAAGACACGACATATAGGTAAATCACGTTCATCCTCAATTTTTATATATAATAACTTGGTATCTACAAAATTTAATTCAACTTAAATTGTAATTAAACGATCGAAAAAATAATTTTGATCAAAGATTACTCACGGAGAATCAAAAAGTCGAGTTGCACAATAAAGCACTCAAATATTTAGAACGAAATACAAGACGTTGCATATCATGTGGCGAAGGATATTTTTCGAAATTGTTAGGTGAAAAATTCTTAGACGAAGTAGAAAAATTACCATTACAATATCCATTGAATGTAACACAACTTCATGGAATAAGTAGCAAGATATTCGACGTACCCAAAATAAAAAGTAAAACGATTAAATAAATATATCTGAGGATAAACATATATCTCATGATTATACGTTCTTAGATGTATTAACCACTAGAAAGATTTTACCTTATTTAAATATTCTGAAAAAATCAAAGAAAAAATTGACGCGTACTTTTTCCAACATTGATTTCACTAATTGTGAATGTAATTTGATATTATTAACCGTTTACACACAAATGGTTGAGCATTGTCGTGAAATTGGTAAATTTCAACAAAGAATATATATATATAATATTATAGAATAATAACATGAATTGTATTATAGAATAGGAGATGAGATATTATATAAATATTACATAAAATTCAAACCACTTAATCAACGATTGTTTTTTTTAGGTAATAATAATAAAACTTTAATCGCCATATTAGAATTCGCCGAAATTTGCATTGAAAATCAAAATGTTCCTGAAGCAAGAAAATTGTTGGACGAGGCTGAGACTATACTTGAACAGGTATATGTACATCCCATCTCATTTGGTCTGATATAGAAATATTAAAAATAAATAAAAAATAAAAAAAGCAGCCAAATATGATTTCCTCTATTCATTGTCAGATGTTCGATCCAAACATAAACGATACAGTTAAATTTCTGTACCTTATCGCTAAGATTCAAACTTTACAAGGTAAATGTTATTTCGAGTCTGGGTACACTTCAGAAGCCGAGAAAAGCTTGGACAGAGCGATGAAAACGTTAGGCTACCAATTTCCACAAACGGATATAATGATCAATCTAAAAACTATATTTCAATTGATAAAACTTAAATTTTTATTATTTTTCTCTCCGAAAAAACGAAAAAATGATAAAGACGAAGACGATTATGTTACGAACTATACGAATCAATTGGCGTATTGCTTGGCTCAAATGTTCGAAGTTTTCAAGGTAAAAAATCTAATGATCATTACGAGAAAGAAAAAAATACGATTATGCATATACCAGGATCGATCGAAAGTTTCTAAATGATATTAAAATTCAATTAAATATCCATTTTTGAGAAGTTTAATTAGGACTACAGCTTTACAAGATAGTCTCGTAGTTTTAAAATATGACAAAAAAAAAAAGAAAGAAAGAAAAAACAAAAATTGCTTTTAAAATAATACTTTCGACCCGTTAAAAAACTTTCGCTCCGTCTTATATTTTCTACTTTTAATTTTTATTAACCTTAATCTGATCTTAATTTCTAAGATTAAAGATATGAAAAAAGAGACTCGATTGGCAGCAATATGGGCACTGAACACAGCACGTTCTAACAACGATTTCTTGATACTTTCCACGTGTTACACCAATATGCTGACTACCGCTCACATTCATTGCAGAAAGTAGATAAATATATACATGTATAAGTATAAAATCGAACGAGACTTTTGTCTCGATAACGAAATCATTTTTTAACGAGTGAAAATCATTTGTTAGCAACATCATCAAGTATTTGGAGGACGAGAGCATCGACTTGTGTAACGAAGAAATGAGGTTGATAGAGTATCAAGATCTCAAAATCATAATTGAACTTTATGCCGGTGTTTTTTTCTCACGTTGGATAAGAGGACAAATTGAAAAAGCTATCGAGATTGGTTTCATCGTTATCAGATTAGCAAGATCAATCAATTTAACGGACACCGAATGTATCGTTTTACCAAGACTCATTAATCTTCTGATGCTCTCTTGTCGACATTCCGAAATTGTCTCAGTATTACGAGACTTAGGTGATCGTTAACACTTACATCGTTAACGTATTTCTAATCTAATTCTACTTTTTTTTCTGCTTTCGTCTTTTTACTTATAATAATTTTTTGCCTACAGAATTTATATCGAAAAATCATATGGACAAGTCCGGTTATACATGGTATTACGCAGCGTGTGTCGATGTACAATTGGACATAGGATTGACGGTCCTTTCTTACGAGCATTGCGAACGTTATTATTTGAAAGAAGGTGAACATCTTATCAGCTTGCGAGATCCGGAAGCCGAAAGACGATATTTTACATCGATGTGGCTATGGTACGTGTACTATCTCGCGCGCGTGTGTGTATGTGGATGGTGTATGAGTTCGTTGACTTCATTATTAATAGTAATATTTTGAAAAAAAAAAAAAAAGAAAAGAAAATATCTCGTTCATTTTTCGTTCAGGTGTATTAGAAACAAAGAATGGGAAGCATCTAAAGTATGGTTGGAAAAAAAAGTTGGAAAAAAAAAGACTGACGAGGACCTAGTGGCAGCCACTCTCACGGATTTGAAAGAACTCGAAGGAATGCTCATTTCTTACGGTTTGTACTCATTTTTTTTTTTTTTTTTTTTTTTTTTTTAGAGAGAAAAAGGGGAAGAAGAAAAAATTATCTCTCTTTAACATATGAATATGTTTTTATCTTTATGTAGTATATTATATGAGCAATTATGACGTCAAAGCAATAGATATTATGGCGCAAATTGAAGTTTCCTTAAAAAATATTAAAAATTTGCTGAAGATGGTAAAAATTGTGATACCAAGGTAAGATTCTCTTATAAATTAATTTAAAAAAAAAATAATAAATCAATCAATCAATCAACATATTCACACAAGTGTGTCTTCGATTTTATACAGGTACATATTAATAAAAGCTTACTATTTCATGGTTCGAGGTTATAAAAAGACAGCTATAAAGATTTTGCATAAAGCTAAGAAAATAGCTTTCAAAATGAATAATAAACTGATATATGGATGGGCAGTGCATTGTAAACAAGTTTGTTTTAATTCTTTTATAATTAATTAATGAATTAATTAATTAAATAATTACGAATTACCTTTAATCCGTCCTGAATTTTTGTATTTAGGCTTGGGAAGGAAAACTATCACCGTTACAACAAGACTTGTGGCAACAACAGTCTTTGATCGCTTTGTCTTCAGGTTGGGACGAAATTAATGCGAACGATAGAAAAGTTACTTTTTATACACTGCCAATATTAAATCTATAAAACTATTAAAGCTATTAACGACCTATTAAATCTATTAAATCTTGTCTTATTTGTTAAATCTTAATTTTGTTTTATTGAAACGATTATTTAATGATATAATATATTCTACTGTACATAAAAAGTAATTAAATCTATTCGATACACGCACACAACATACGTCTACTCGAATTAAATACCGTTGACGATATGTTAACGTTTTTATGAAATAATACCATTACGCTATGAGAACGATTATCATTGGTTAATTTATAAAATGGCAATGCGCGCCATCTTAAGTTAATTTAAATAAAAATACATAAGCTTTGTTGTAAACAAAATTGTATTTATATTGAATCGTAAAGAAATAATAATGCATTTATTTTTATATAATATATTCATTGGAAATTGTATATTTATTTAATAAGTACGTATTTCACGCTTTACTTGTAACTTTAAATTTTCTACGTGTATTTCCTCTAAAACATTGTTACTAATTGAACTAAAAAAACAAAAGACTAACTTGTTTGATTTGGAAAACTTCAATAAATTCAGCAACATGTCCAGAAACAAATTATTTTAAATCTAAACAAAAATATATCTTTCGAATACAAAATTTTAATCTACCAGATACCTACATCTTATCAACAAACATGTCGTAAGCATAGAATATTATATTTTGTTGTGAAATCGAAATTAAATCGACTGTTATTATTAGGTGTTTTCCGTGCTCTTCAAACTGTTATCCATGTGCACCAGTATGTCCTACACCTTGTGTACGACTCTGCTATACGTGTCCAGTAAAGGTAAGAGTCCATTTGATATATATATATATATGTTCTAATTGTATCGAATTTCATGGTAATATAAATATTAAATCTAAATTGATCTGGTATCAATTATTCTTCCTAGAAATTTGTAATTAATAAATATTCACACATACATACGCAGGTCTGTCCACCTCCACCTTGTCCCGCACCAGTAGCATGTTGTCCACCTATGATACCCAGCTTTTCCTGCGGTCCTTGCAGTCCTTGTGGTCCTTGTGTACCTTGTGTACCAAAATGCTATCCTTGTGCACCAGCACGAATTATATGCATGCCTAGCTGTCCACCTTGCAGTATTTGATTATTATCTTTCTAAATTGAAACTTATTATTTCTTCAAGATTTCACAAATATTTACAATTTATATTTATTTTTTATTTCAGCAGTCAAAGTATACAGATGTTAATACAATTCTATCCAAAACAAAGTTTGGCCAAACATACTTTCATATAAATGATTTTTTAAATTTCCAAAATGCAGCAGTTATTTAAAAATAAAATACTCTATATTGTCAATTGTAGCAAATATTAACAATAGATAGTAATGGATAACAATACAAATTTATTATTTTATATTTTATTTGTTGAAATAAAGATTTAAGAACATGAATATACATTCGATTATTATACACTTTTATTATAATAAATTATCATCTTTGTCGTAACATAATTTTATTACCATGGGCGTTTAGGTGATTGCGTAGCATGTGTCAAAATCCAAGTTTTATATTCTTTCTTTTTTATTTGTACTTGTTTATGTTTTGGTGACTTTTTACACATTATATACCATCTTTCATTTCTTGCAACTTTATAGCAATGTTCACAACGAAGCTGTAGTCGTCCTTTTATTTTCAAACCAGATACTAAATTAATTACAGGTGAAACAAGTTGCAAAAATAAAGATTTATTATTATTTGCCAATGTATGTGGTATTAAATTTAAATGCTGTTTTTCACACATATGATGTATACTTTTTAAAAGTATTCTCGAATCTCTTCCAGATATTACATTTGAAAGTGTTGGCACAACGGACTGTACTGTCTGACGTATAACTCCAAGTTTGAGTATTGAAAAAGAGTTCATGTTTTTGTAATCTAATATGATAGAAACAATTACGTTAAGATTATAATCATAAATATAATCGTGACATAAAACTAATACAAAAGCATACAACATAAAGTTAACCTAACAAATAAATTTTTATAATTGATTGATATTATTTAACTATAAACATTCAAAATATATATTTTGTTATAAAATTTCTAAAACTTAATTTTTTTTTAAATATATATAATTTAAATAAATATATATATACATATATCGTACTTACATAAGTTCAGGGATGTCTGGTACGTTCACTTGAGTAGATAAAACTGAAATGAATGGAAGACATATTTGTCTTATAAGAACAGAGCCATCTGACGTTTATTATTTGAACTAAGAGATTTGTAAAGTACAAAGCACTCGTTTCGAAATGAAAGTTAATATATTATTACAAATTATTATCTTTTAAATCAAATATCCAAGTAATTTTGAAGAAATTTTCTAATAAATTTTATATACTAAATAATAATTTTAGAAATATCAATATTCGTTTATTATTTCAGACTAAATAAATTCCCGATTGTCTAAAATAGTATTTAATTTATGATAATTTTCAAAATTTATATTTCAATAGTAAAATTTATTTGATAGAATCAATCTATTGATTTAACGTGATATCAAGCAATAAATTTTTTAACACATACCTTTAAAAAAATTGTACTAATATCGCAAGTATCAGCTCCCTCTATTAGTTACATTTATGTGTTTAAAGAGATATTTATGTAAATTTATGTGAAGTTCATTGTTATAGTTAAATAAGTTAGCACACACACACATATATATATATGGATACATAAATATATAAAGAAAATTTGATATAACATATGAAAGAAGTTGGAGAAAGATTCTAACAATAACTTTTATTACGTAACAGATTCAATAATAATAGTCCTGAAATATATTTATTACAAAAGTTGAAATATTCTGATTATTGTTAATATACATAAGAAATGCTAAGACCGATGAATATGTTTCATTCATAATGAAAATAATATAAAGTAAAAGGATATATTCTTAATATTCAAAATAAATAAACGTGCTTCCATGTTAAATACTGACGGTAGTCTTTTAATATTTATTTTACTTAAACATAGTGCTATTATTATAGAAGCTGTGGTAAGCAACACGGGGCAACTGAAATGAAAACACTAATATATTTAAAACCAGTATCTTTATCCGATCAACCAACTATAAACCTTCGACTTGTCTTCAGTAACACGTATTAATCATTAATTCATACTTACAGAACTTAATAATAATATCTATCTTGCCAATTAGCAAATAATTATATATCATAATTATAATATGAATTGAAAAAAATCAGATTAAGTACAAAGAACAATGAGCATAAAAAATTATTACCATGTAACAAAAATAATTTTGTTGCAACATTAAAAAAAAAATTGCAGTACATAAATTTAAGGTATATAATCATTAGAATGATCTAATATAATGCAATCATCTTCATATTTGCACCTTCAATCGAAATTCTATATACGTTACTGTATCGTTTTTTCTTAAAATTAAACGCTATTAAAAAGAACCATAAATCAAAAGATTATAAATAAAGCATTTTTAAAGAACGAAAAAAAATTCAGATTTCGAAAGATATATATAAGAACCATATATATATATATACACATATATATGTACACATACATACATAAGTATATCTTCGTTATAATAAAAATATTGAACGAGATGAATTTGACTGACGTGGTTGTTACGATGAGACAACAACGTGAAAAAAGTAGTCCCATGATCGCATAGAACTACATCTACGAATTACCCCATTCTTACCTTTTCTCGCGATGTATAACTTTTGTAATGGCATAAAAATGATCGTATTTTTTTTTAACACTATCAAAAATAGCTGCAAAGTGTATGTAAAAAATATACACGCGCGTATGTATCGTCAGACATTTCGAGGAAGTACGTTGCCGCACTTCGACAAACGCTCGAATTTTTTCTCGAAAGTTCAATAAAACGAATTACCTTAAATTCTCGTACAGTTGGAAAACGTTGACAGTTACAAGACGTTCATTTATTTATCAAAAACAAGACAAAATATAATAATTTAACGTTTCAATGAATTTTTACAAACAGAGTACGCACTATTTATACGTCCATGTGCAGCCGATAGTTCCACGCTTTCGTGCGACCAACACAATTTTCGACCAATAGAATCGTTTTACGACATTGCCAAATTGTCTCTTCAAATCATATAGAAAACGTTTACAAAGAGTACAGTAATATGTAAAATTTCGAAAAATGCTGAATGGAGGAGTAGATTTCTTTGGCACGATATTCGATCTAATTTTATACAGAACGCGTTGACAAGAATATCGTTTTGTTATTATCGTTATAACCTCTAACGAAAGTGAGTCATTCCACTTACATTACTACGATCTTTTATTTATTTCTTAATCGTTTCCCATTCGTGTCCGACCGTTTATATCGATCAACGTAAAACATTATTGAATATTGATATAATTATTCGAAAGCATAGAAAAATCAGTCGATATCGTGAGATTCGATATAATCGCAGAATATTACGAAAAATACAATGTACGAAATTAATAACTGCTTCGACATCGTAGTTACGTAAACCTGTTTGTTTTTGCCTTACGTACGTTTAATATTTAAAGCTGCGTGTTATCATCGTGCAACAATGACAGAAAGATAATAAAAGCAATGTCGATAGAGTAATAAACGAATAATAAAGAGAAAATATATGATATAGCGCGGGGGAAAAAGGCACCTTTCGTGATGCCTTCGGTGTCGAGCTTGTATGAGAGCCGGCAACACTGTAGACGCTAAGACGCGGAACGTCGACCAATCAGAGAAAAGAACAGGGTCTAGGCGCGCAAGGTCGACTACGCGAAAGTCATTTGCTACGCGTTCGCCCAACACGTGCGAGCACAATTCTTCGCGCAGTGACCGTTGCGCGCGCGGCGTCCTCCCCTTCTAGCATTACTCCGCTCCACTCTCGTTCGACACGCACACGTCCATCGTCGGCGGCCCCGTATAGACGTCCTGTCGAGTTGAGAATCCGTTAATATCAAACCGATCGCCATGGCGGAAGAATATCTGTACGGTAAATATCGAAAGTCGAGAGAACGTGATCATCGTTCATCGTTTATTTCGACCCATTCACGGTTACTTTACGAGAGAAATATTAGTTATTCCATCGAGACGCCGGCTAAGACCTTTCGGCCATTGTGACGAGGATCCCTATTGTCCGCGAAAACTACGAGGGAATAGCGCGCGTTTATCGTTAAAACTTTATTATATATCTCGAATATCTTATTTGATCTATATCTTACGAATGATGTGCGAGGTTATGCGAGACATCTATTGCATTCGAAATTCGTGAACATCGTGTACTATCGTGATTTTTTGTGTTTCTTTAGGAATCGTCCTCGAGGGAGCGAACTCCACCGAGGTATGGGATCCCGAGCACAAGAACGACGATGCAGATGGTACGAACCAACATGGTTATGGAGCTGATCAGAAGCTCATCATCAAAATGGTAAGTCTTCGAGAATTTCGGAGATATAAGAGAAGGCGATACGCTTTCTCGCTTCCTCCCCCCCCTCTCTCTCACACACACACACACTCCATCTCTCTTTCTCTATCTCTCTATTCTCTATCTCTGTGTATGTATGTAACGCTCGTGCGTCGTGACTGTACACGACACACGTACCAACGTATTTTCACACGCCGAAACGTCGTCCTTGTCGATTATACGATATATTTTTTTTTTGGCTTTGTTCTAAACTCAAAGGTGATATTCATCCTAATTATAAATCGACGCATTTAAGCTCTTTCGTATTTTATGGATATTTTATATATCGCGTGCTTGAAATGTTTTCTTTCTCGATCGCTACAATTGCGTATGATTTTTTTTTTTTTTTTTTTTTTTACAAGCCAATTACGTTTCTGTCTCCTACGCGTGTCGTCACGTTTCTCGAACGAGAGAAGAACGTTGCCAATATATTCGGCGTCTTTCGTTATACCGATTTTTTTTCTTCTTTTTTTTTTCTCTCTCTTTTTGCCAGAGCGCGCTAGGCGCCTCCTGCAACGTTTTACGCGCGAATCTTCGATGTATTAAAACATAGGTGATAGAGAGGACGGAAGGAAAATTTTTCTCTTACGAATTCGATGCCTTTGCGATATAAATGCGCTTCAAGAGGTTTTACATACGTCTATCTTGAGATTTTTATCATTGTATTGATGGATCGAATATTTCTATCTGTATAATGATTCATCGAGCGTTTATGGACGATCGAATTTCATATTAAGCGTAAGAGATCTGAGACTACGAAAAGTCCCTATCTTTCGCGGTTAAAACCGCAATGCGTGCCTATCGTCGTTCTCATAACCTATACTACAGCGCTTTGATAATTTATTTTGTTTTATGGACCTCGATAAAATTTCTTATCGTTATACGATGGAATAATTTGTTTTTTTTTCTTTCTTTTTTTTCTCTTCGTTCGATGATTATTTTGCACAAAGTTAACTTTATTATATATTGAATTTTATCGCGTGAATGTTTAATGCTTGGCGCCATTTTTCCTTACAATGGCTTCGCCCTTCCCCCACCTCGCTCCAACAGGATCCTATTATATCGAAAGGGAGATTATAACGGAAATTTCGGTATGCAGGTAGAAATAGGGTTGAAGTTAAGTAGAAGATGCATTTGTCTAAACCGAATGGAAACTACAATGAGTTCTTGGCAGATGATCTTATTGTATATCATATTTTAAACAGAAGAGAACTTTAAGCAAATTTTTAATGTAAATACGTGGATGATCGTTATATTATTGATAAATTCTTAGTTGTGTATATTATTAAATATTATATGACAATATTTGCTTATATACGTTTTAGGCACTTTTAGGACCAGAAGCAAAGCCTGGAGAACTCAATGTACTACAGGTCGAAGCGATGGGACTTAAAGGACCTATCAAAACCCCTATCGCTCTTTTAGAGATGGGAAAGACAGCGCAAATTATTCTCGATCTTAGTTTTCCCGACCCACCAGTTACGTTTACCTTGGTTAAGGGTAGCGGGCCTGTTCACATAGTAGGGCACAATCTTCTTGGTAAGAAATAAGTGAAAAAATATTTATTTTGTGTATGAAGTTAGTTGAGAAGTGCGACATGTATGATTAGACGCCTTCTATCCTTAGAAGCATCTATGATATAATTTACTATTTATTGGTATAGCATTGTAATTATTTCAAAAATTTTTATTTGAGTAATTTAATTCATCTTGAAGAAATTATGATCGTATAAAATTATATAATATATGTGTGTGTATATGTATATATAATGATATATTTATTTTATTTGAAATTATATTTTGTTTGTAGGAACACATATGGAAGAATTTGATGATATGGATGAAGAGTTAGAAGATGAAAATATTGATGATGATGATGATGAAAAGGTATGAGAAAATAATTTAATTTTCATAATATTAATTTTATAGATTAATGATGCATGTGAAATTAAACACTTGTCAGAAAAATTGATCTGTGTAAATTAGGATCTTTGAGTTATTACCGAAAGGATAGACAATAAAGAAAAATCAAAAATTCTTTAAAAATATTAAACGCACATACGAGATATGGGTTTATGTTATCCGTGATGAGCATTATGCACTTATTTCACTTCCGAATCGTAAATTTGTTCTGCTTTTTTACGTAGCAATGAAAACAGCAATGTGTTGTAATATTATAAATACATTCATTAGGAATGCAATTTCAGGCACCACAAAAGAAACGAAAACATTCTGCAGAGGGTAGAAAAAATGGCACCAAACGTGCCAAGGTGGACGAAGCAGTAGACAAGTAAAAAAAAAAGAACATTTTCAAAGGCTAAAGTGTTTTAGTCTTTTATAAACAGAACTTCCATTAAAAGTATTTTTCAACTGTAAAGTGTATTACCTTAAAAGTATAAAAACTTCTTTGATGAAATCTTAGAAAGAAGGGTTGTTGCTTACGAAGTTACAAACCTGGATGTACCTTTTGCGCTTGTGTTTTCATTCCTATATATCTGTTGTTTTATTTTTTGTATAATAAACTATCCAATTTTAAAACAATTGCTTTTATTCACTCTTCATATATCCTTATTTAACGATCGTTAGTTCGGTAAGGTTAGTTTCTACGTAAGTTTTTGCAGGTGGAAACTGTTTCGTCAATTGAAAAGAGAAAAATGATGAAATAAGTGCTAAATGCTCATATTGTATATACTGGTGATATTTGAAGATGATATTTTAGATAAAGAGTTATTTCATTATTAATTATTTCTTTGGAAGGTATATAACTATCGGTAAAATAATGTACACATTATGTTCGAAGTTAATTTGGGATTAAGCCTCGATTAAGATTATAGAAAATTCAGATGAACTGAGATTTTTGTTTCTTTATAATGCAGGATCCCGATGATGAAGAGGAAGAAGAAGATGAACCTAAGAAGAAGAATGCCAAATTAACAACTGCAGCCAAATACAAAAATCAGGCTAATAAGAACAAGAAAAAATAAGCATGAGCCTTAACATAATGGAAACACAAAAACTCTTAAGTTAGGCTATTATGCGTAAGTCCATCAATTATCATCCGCATTTATGCGAATTTAGTATCGTTTCATCAGATTATCAGACGACACGTGTTGCGTTCCACGTTTCTAAAACACAACTGGACCAATAAAGTACAATAAGATAACAGTGTATCATGTATTCACAGAATGGTATCACGTTTTACTAGTCCACTTGTAATGAGCCATACACGGATTTAATTTAGCAGTGTAGTATTACCATTTAAGTAATGAATTTCCTTTGATTTTATATATATATATATGTGTGTGTATATATATATATATATATGGATATGTATATATATATATATTTCTTTTTTAACTGTCATTTTTTTGCTTCAATAGCAAATACATAGTTTCTCTGCTTGCCTTAAAGAAATATCCCTTATGCTGCATTGTACTAACTATATATGTATGATATATGGAGAAAAAAAATTGTTAATCAGAAATTATTTTTTTGACAAAATTTTATGAAATTTGAACTGCTAAGGGAGATCTTTAGAGACAAGTGGCTAGAAGCAATCCTTTTACTCATTTCATTTCTAACGACGTTGAACTTACATAGATGCGTTTAATGTTCTTTCCTTATTTGATACATGCAAACTATTAAAAAAAAGTTGTTATTTGAATCCGGAGGTTTTAATGACTGAGCTTTGTACGATATCATAGAGAGAAAGAAAAAAAAGGAGAGAGAGAGGGAGAGAAAGAAAGAGAGAGTGAATTAAAAATTATGCGGTCGTTCTTGGCCCAGTTGTTGTTCGTTAAACTTGTGGAAAGCACAGACGAACTTGCAGTGAAAGAGACGTACTTGTATTTCCTTTCTGTCTTCTCTGATACCGTGTTCACATAAATACACTTCCAACGATGCAAAAGAAAATATACTATCTTATTGTAGCCATGTAACACGATTCAGAAATAGTATGTCTTTTTAAAAAATTGCAAAGTTACTCTATCAGCCAGTGTAATTTATTATTTTCGTGTGTACAAGATGGGGGGAGAAAAGGGTAATAGTCAAGAAGAAAAACCCTTACACCACAGTGTCATTAATAATTGTTAAAAACAAAAAAAAAAAGAAAAGAAAAATAACATCGGAATATTACAAAAGGGAAAAAGCATATTCACGCGTCACCTCGATATTCATTCCATTTGATGAAAGATAATAGAAGAGGGAGTTACAGGTGTACTACACAGTGTGATGCTCTTACATCAGTATCATATGCAGAAGTATATGCGAAGGGTGTTTGAAACGCCCATGCGATTGATAGTAGTCTGTACACCTATTTTGTACATATACGATACACAATAAAAAATTTCACAACTTTTAATCAGTATTGCACGAGTAAAATTCATTCGAGTATACCTCCCCAGCAGTGAGAGTGTATGCTACTTTATATAAGGGAGCTTATTATCTAACGAATTTTTTTATTTGTGCGTGTGTGTATATATATGTATATATATATATATATATATATATATATATATATATATATATATAAAAGGAAAAAATAAGAGAAAAGAAATCAAACAAAATATAAAACGCGTTAATTAGCCTTCTTTTTGTATTTGTGATTGACCTGATAACGTGTGTTTTTAATTGCGATATAATTACGAAAAGCGGTGTTTGATGAAAGGAGCAGTTTCTGTAAAAAAAATCAGTGTATTACAGATGAAATAAACATTTTTCTAAAATAAATGAAGAAACTACCACCACAGTATAATTTTCACGTTCGTTACTCTCATGCACTTTTAGATAATCGTAAATTACAATATTTGTATCGGTATAATATGTATGTAATGCGTATGCTTCGCTCGAATGTCAATTTTTTTGTTATATTGATGAGAATGTCAGTTTGTAACCTTTTTTTTGAGATGTTTCAATTTATCTTCTCTTTTTATGTAAGAAGTGAAATGAATCTAGATCATTTGATTAATCTACATTCAAGATCGTTTTGAAATTTCGAGAAAGTGAACATTGAGAAGGAATTATTGATAAAGTTTTGCTGTTTAAATTGACAGCTATTATATGCAGAGTTCTCAATTAAATGGAACTTCTGGGTCTGATGTTACAGGCAATCGAATTTGTTCAGAAAATTCAGAATGTATTGCAGCGGAAAAAGAATCAAAGGCACTTCGTAAGCAAGTGAGTTGCAGTTTGTGATTAATCAAAACTATTAAACAAATTATACATTGTAATCTTAATCTTTACAAAGTGTTTAGTTGCATATTTATGTATTCGTGATCGAACCAATGATTATGAAAGTGGTCCAAGTCGTATATTTTTCATTTTGAAATATTTTTTAACACACTCGTATATAAATCATTCAAAAATTATTTTTCTGAAATGACGAACAGAAACAAATTTGTATATTTATTCTTAAAAATTAATTCTTTTAGATAATTAAACAATTTTAAGATAGCGTGCGACGAAACGCCCTGTAATAGCTCAAACGATTTACAATTATACAATTTTCACAATCACCAGCTTGTATGTATATGTACGTGTAAAACGAGATAGGAGATAAGTAAAACGTAAAGTTTTATTTAAAGGTAGCAAATTTAACAGAGACCATCGCCGATCTACAAAATAATATTTACACAAAAGATATTCAATTGGAAAACATGCGTAAGGACGGAGAAAGATTATCAACGGAATTGAAGAAGCAACAGAGATGTAATAGAAATCTTAAACGTAAGAATTATATATACATATATAAAGTTAATACGTACGATTGTCTACAGATATGGATTGAAAATAAAAACATTGAATTTCATTTTAGAACAGCTGGATGATGAGAGATATTTTTATCAGAGAGAGAAGGATCACTTTTGCGAAGAGATGCAACGTCACAAAAACAAATGTAGCAACAATGGATTGAAGTTACAAGAGCAACGATGGAAAGAATTGGAGGATATAAGAGACTCGTTGGATGAGGAAAATAAACAATTGCGCGAGGAGTTAGCTGAGAAGAGTGAGATCACATATAATTTGTGTATTAAATTTCTACGTATGAAGCATGCAAAGGACACGCTTAGACAAAAGTTTGATCAATTGCATCGAGAACACTTAAGAGTGATGGAAGAAATGATGGAGAAGCTCGACGAAGCTAGAGAAGAACTCAACGTGATTGTATCGGAGAAGTTTCAAGATCCATTGCCAGTTAACAAGGCTAAATTCTTGCAAGTAAATCGTTTAGGTTAATAAAAAAGATTTGTAATTTAAAGGATTTAAAGAAAATGATTTTTAGGTCGTACAAAGAAATACTCGATTGGTTTATGAAAATGCGACTTTGAGAGTACAGATTCAGCATCTCACGCAAAGTTTAAATAAATTGAAGAACTATACGGAGAAGCCTAAAGCGATTAAAGTTGATGCACGTATCATAGCAAAACTTGCTACTCAAAGTCGTAGAAGGCAAGATTCGGAAATAATTAGAAAAAGTATTGCGACGTAAGAACAAAATTGTATATTCTTCTTGTAAATTAATTCAATCGTTTAGTCCATCGATATAGATAAATATATAAATATTTTAGATCTTGCGTTACTCAACCTGTAACCGTATCGACCAGCAATTCGAGTACAAATAACAGTAGATCAGCTGATAAAACGACCAATGGAAAACTAGGCTCAAAGATTCGAGCTAAAGCTTGGGATAAGTATAAGTTTGTGACCGTAAAAGAAGACTCTCAAGAAACAAGCTCGACCAAATCTAAAATTGAACGTATAGAAGAAAATAAAGAAAAAATAATCGATCAAAATGATTCCACTTCTACGACCAGTACAGATAGTACAACGGAACATTTACAAAAATATATTGAAGTACGTGACGTGTGTACGAACACGTGACAGGAGAAGTGAAAAGTAGATGTTTCGTGATTTTAAAATCGATTATATCTTAGTGAGTCATGCTCGCTATTTCAAAAGGAACACGTATATTAACAAAATTTCCATTCCGTTGGACGTAAATATTTGTTTAAAAAAAGAAAGAAGAAATACAAAACGTACAGTGAAAATAATGAGAAAATGTACGTTTATAGATACGCTATATACGTTAGAGAGATCCTTGTTTTTTGTTAGTTAGAACGATACTTGGAAGAAACGAAAAGAAATAAGAAAGTTGGAAATAATTTATTTAATCTAAACGAATGAGAATATATTTATAAACGATTATTTTTATTATCTTTTTAAATCCTTACAATTTATTACTTTAATAAAATATAAATTGTAAATGCTCCAAACGTATGAATCTCTTATTTTGTTTCTATATATGCTTGTAGGCCACACGCGAGTCCAAAAGTTTTTAGGCTTATAATTTTACTATATAAAAAAGAAAAAGGAAACAAAAATGAGTGTAGAAATATTGATTGTTTAAAAATTATTTAGAAACTTTTGATCGACCTTGTATTTTGTGTCGCAGTATGTCAGCCGTTTTGTTTCTATACGATGTTAGATGTCACCTTGGTACAATGTCGACAGAGAAGGAGAGAGAAAGAGTAACAACAATAACGTTTGATTTGTTTCAGGTCACCTACCGACTGGTGAAAATATCAACTATGAGACTTATCTACAATCAGTCGTCATTGGAACGTTCATCGTGCTACGTCGGTAAGAAAGATCAGCGGGAGTCAATGGTAAATATTCCAAACAAATTTCAATAATATAGATAATACATAATATAATATATATATCCTTATAATATTAACAAAAATAATTCCATATATATATATATATATATATATATATATATATATATAATAAAAATGATCTATGATCTCGTAATACTCGTAATATTCGATCGATTATAATTGATATTAATATTAACGAAATCGACGACAATATTTTTTCGACAAATATTTACAAATACGACCTCCACAAAGAAGTCATTTCATTCATTAAGATATAACGCAGTACAGATAATACGCAGTAGAATATTTAAAACATATTTAGTCGGCGTATATACTCGAAAGCGTGCGATTCTGAAAGAATAATAATAGAGTTCGTCATATTTCATTGTTGGTTTGACGAACGATAGGACGATGGTTCTTTCATGGACGAAGGCTTTATTATTACTCGATTAGCTAATAAATTATCGGGATTTACGGATCTTATTTGTACGACAAAAGGATAGAAAGGAACTTTTTCACGCGTTCATGGTAGCTTCTAATGTCTCTCGTATTCGAATCAACGCAAAAGGCAAAAGGAACCGTACCAAGGAATCACTGTATCCTCGTCAACTCATAAACGTCATTACGAGGGACAACCTTGATTACGTTAGAACGACATTTTGCTTGAGAAAGAGAGAGAGAGAGAGAGAGAGAGTGGAAGGCCCAGAGAAAAGGACTTGCTCTCATTCTCTTTCTCTCTTTCTTCTCTTTCTCTCTTTCTTTCTCTTTCTCTCTGTCATTCTTACGTCGTGCCAAGCCGGTTCGAGACGAAGCCGGGTTTTAACGATCGGTCATTAAGTCGCGAAGAAAATTGAGACGTCCACCTCTCTCGGTGAGCTCATACCCAATTGAGTAGCGGCCTTAATACCCCTTATGTATTATCCGACAGGAGAGAGAGAAGCACCTTGTTAAACGGATCTCATCGTCTCTCGCCTTCGCACTTGCAGCTTTTTTTTCTTCTTTTTTTTTCATCTCTTTTTCGGTTTTTCTTTTCCTTTTTTCTTCGCCCGTCTACCTTCCTCCCACCCCTACATTCGTCGCTATGATAATTTTATTTCTTTTCTTTTTATGATTATATATACGTAAAGAATATGTTTCATGAGAAGATCGTAAAAATTCGATTTCGATATGCTTATATATATATATATATATATATATATATATATATATATATATATATATATAGCGAAATTTGTATTGAAAATTATTTGCGAACTTATTTGTTCAAACGGAACAATGGTAGATATTTTAGAAAAGAGAAGAAAGAAGAAGGAAGAGGAATAAGAAAGGAGTCTCTACGATAATTTTTTTTTTTTATAGTATTCAATCTAATTCTCCTCGATCATTAAAAATCAAAATTAGCGCTTGTCAATGGTGACTTTTATTATACTTCAAAAAATATGTTCGTAGAGATCGTAAAAATTTACTTTCGATATCTATAATGAAACTCGTATTGAAAATTTTTTACGAACTTATTTGTTCAAACGGAACAATGATAGATACTTTAGACAAGAGAAGAAGGAAGAGGAATAAGAAAGGTGTCTCCACGATAATTTATTTTTTCTTTTCAGCATTTAATCTAATTCTCCTCGATAATTAAATTAAAATTAGCGCTTGTCGATGATAATTTTTGTTATACGTAAAGAATGTGTTCGAAAATATCGTAAAAATTTAATTTCGATATATATATATATATATATATATATATATATATAACGAAATTAATATTAAAAATTATTTGCGAACTTATTTGTTCAAATAGAACAATGATAGATATTTTAGAAAAAAGAAGAAAGAAGAAGAGGAAGAAGAAAGGAGTCTCTCCTCGTTTCTCGTTTTCGCACTTGTCGTTTTTTATCATAGAAATTTCGTCTTTGTGATAACATTTTTTTCTTTCTTTCTTTTTTTCTTTTTTAGCATTACGTAGAATCTTCCTAGACTTTTTGGGCAATTAAATCAAAACTTACATTTATTAGTACTTATTAATAACGACTTTTATTATACCTACAAAAATACGTTCGAGGGGATCGTAAAACTTTAATTTCGATATCTATAATAAAATTTCTATTAAAAATTATTGCGAATATTTTCTTGCGAGAAGACATTTAAGAAACAAGAAGGAAGAAAGATGGAGAAGTAATAAGAAAGGAGAAACTTCGGTCAAAACTACAATTTCCTTATTTTAAATCTAACGATAAGATAACGTTGTCGTTCTTGTTTTAATAAGATTTTGTTCTTTTTGTCCTTTGACATCCGTTTAAGGCCGTTTAATGTCCGTTCGCACGTCACGTGGCATATTATCGTACCGCTATCGGGGTCCGAACCGTAATGGGCCTTTCGGAGCGGATCCTTGAGTATTAGCGCGCCTATTGGTTATCGACCATCGGACGTCATGCGCAGCGTGAAACCAACATAAATATAGCGTTCTCCTCGACTCGAATGGGTCCGACAGAAAGAAAGAAAGAAAGAAAGAGACAAGCTTGCGTCCGTTCCGCGTGCACACCTTAGCATTATATGTATATATATGAATCTATATTGTATGTCTATCTGTACATGTATATGTAACGTATATGTAAGTAGATATGTACGTAAGTAGGTACGATTTCAGTGCTAACAAGTGGACACCGAACGCGTATCGAAACGCTTATGTCGTCCATTGTCGAAGATTACATCGTAATTTCTCTCCATTGTTTTGCTCTCTCGCTCCTCGAATTCACCTTTCGTAGATATAGCTAAGAATATCTACTTGTGGATAGATATATATATACCTTTATATATGTTGGGACATATATATATATATATATGTATATAATGTAGATACTAATCGTAAGTCATTAGGGACATAGAAGTAACTGTAATAAATGCTAAATACATTTATTTATTTTATTATGCGATATTCTTATAGAATCATTTTTGTTTATAGATGTGGTATAGGTATTTCTTTATTGCATCGTTTATAGGTTTTTTTTCTTTTCTTTTTTTTTTTTTTTTCTTTATAAAGCGATATATACTTACAATTTTTCGATACTTTAGCTATTAAAGTATATGTTATTAAAGATTAATTAAATTATTTATTATATCGTTAATTTTTTTCTTATTAAGTATTATATCGTAATAAAGAAGTATAAAGTAAATTAGTAGTTTAATAGAAGAATATAAGTAATTCAATTCTGCCAAAAATCGATCCGTCTTATTCGATCGAAGGAATTAATTATTACTCAATGCAACCCTACATAATTCAATTTTTCATTGCTATTTTTTTTTTGTTCTGAAGAGAAATATAGCACACATAAAAAAAAGCTGGATATAAAGTAGCAATTAATTTTATCCAGATTACATCCAGAATACAATTTTATCCAGGTACATAAGCGTGCGATTTTTAAAGTTACGTGACGTTTTATATAGATAATTGAAGTAAATGACGAAAAAGAAGAAGAAGAAAATCCAACGAAAGATATTTTTGAGTTACAACAAAAAGTAGTAAGTGTTCGATGACTTATCGTATAAACTGCATACATACATACATACTTACATACGTACGTCCACACGTGCATACATTTTTTCCTGATTGTTTTTTTTTTATTTTCTCTTGAAACCTCTTCTTTCTTTTCTTTTCTGTTTTTCTCTCTTGAATATTTTCTTTTTGTCTTTTTCTTTTTCTTTTTCGTTTCGCTCGCATAGCCAGTGAATGTACATGAATCAATATGTCCGGTACTGCTCTCCGCAGTGAGTTATCGCCAGATGCTAACGTTTCCCTTCCATAAAGGAATAATATCTGACGCTTTATTTCGACCTCGGCCATAGCTGCGGCCAGTGGTAATAGTAATAGTAGAGGTAGTAGTAGTGTTAGTAGTAATAGTAGTAGTAGTAGTAGTAGTAGTAGTAGTAGTAGTAGTAGTAGTAGTAGTAGTAGTAGTAGTAGTAGTAGTACTCTCTAGTAGACGAGGCCGCTTTAGATCGAAACGGTCGATACATCGTGAGCTTCCACGGTAAATAAATTTTCTCTTATACGAATGTTCTATATAATAGTAGTAGTAGATATGTATGTAGGTACGTACGTACATACGTATGTACGTAGATAGTTCGTTCTTCGTTGTTTATCGTTGACGTCGGTTTATCTGTGTATTTCTCTTTTTTGATATTCTTCATACATTTCTGAACCTTTCTCCTTATCTCCGGTTTCGGAGATACATGTATGTGTGTGTGTATATATATGTATATTAGATTGTATATAAATTTAATTTGAATATGTAAATAAAAAGATTCGTTTTAATCTAGAAAAAAAATTATTTATATACGTATCTATGTAAAAATGGAAAATATACTATAGATATATACATCTGACATATCTATAATATTCTATATAAAATAAATATAATTTAAAAAATATTATGTACACATTTAACATATCTATCTATGTATGTCGTATTTGTCTTTATAAATATACAATTTCTTTTTTTTTCTAAATTCCTTTCGTTTCTTGTTTATATAGATAAATGTGTAGGTATATAAAATAATTAATGAGAAGGACTAAAATAATTACTTTTTTATGAAGTTAAAAACGAATTGTATTCTATTTAAATATTACACCGGTATAACAAAAAGTAAATATATATATATATATATATATGTACTTACGTTAGTTAGACATTATACGAGTTCTGTTCTACAATATGTAAGATTTCTTTTTCTGATAAATAAAAAGTCGATTCGCGAATGTCGAATGCATTTTCCGTCATCGTCGTAATTGAAAAAACCTAACGCCGTTCCGACGTGGAATTTGTTTTATAAAACGCGATTACGCGCTAACCTGCCTACCGTGACTCGTCGAATAGAGCGATTTCGCGAATAGTTTAACTACACGTTAGTGTAGTCTTGAACACGATAAAAGTCGTCGAGTTTCTTGCATCGCGTGCGAGGATCGCGCACGCCCGACATTCTTCGCGCTCCGACGAAAAACTTTGCCTCCTAATGGCGGACGTTTTTGTCGTTTGCATGGATATATCTACTTACCTCGTAAACGAAATTAAACTAAACTAAACTAAAGTAAATTAAACTAAAACAAACTGAACTAAAGCAAACTGAATTCAACTAAATTTCTTTCTACTCCCCTGAATCATGAATCACGATATATATATATACTTATTAATCGAACTAATTGCACCGACAAAGATACAACGATTGTATTTTGAAATATTTCAACCTTCCGATAGATATAACGATAAAATCGGCCGGATGATCTTTTTAATAACATAAAATCACTTTAGGGATGGTTTAATATGAGCCTGAGAGAAGGAACGATGAAACATCGTCCGTCCCTACTTGTATCCTCGCTCTTTTTCTCCCTTTATGGATATAACTAACGAATTTAAATTAATTAGGATTTTTCTCTCTCTCTCTCCCACTTTTTTCTTTCTTTTCTCATTTCTTTTCTTTTTGCCATCCTACACGCTCTGATCTTCCTACGCGAAACAGGATAGAAGGATGTTCTCTGTAAAAGAGAGAGAGAGAAAGAGAGTAGGTATACGATGACAGAGGAAGAGAGAAAGAGAAGGGTAGACGATGATAGAGAGATATAGTGAGCTCGCGCGCGCGCCAAAGAGAAAGAGAGATAGATACATAGAGAGAGAGAGACAGAGAGAGAGAGAGGGAGTTCTCCAATCGTGCGCTTCCATTGCCCTCGACGCGTTTCAGGCCGAGCGCGTTAATTGGCCGAACCAATTAATTCCAACAAGTTCGCTCGGTGCGATTAGTGCACGGACGTGGTGGTGAGCGCGCGCACGGTTTATGTAGTAACAAACCGAGTGTGTGCCGACGGCCGATCCTGCCCCCGGAAAACGAAGAACCTGTTTCTCCAAGCCGCGAGAACGGCCCCGTAACGTTTTCTCGTATTCTCTCTCTCTCTTTTTCCTCTCTCTTTCTGTTTCTCAATCTTTCTCTCTCTTTTCTCTATACACTTACCTTTCGCACCATTTTTTAGACTTATATCTAAGGTAAGAGAGATAGACGAAAAGAGCGATGGTAAGTGTGTGTGTGTGTGTGTGTGTGTGAGAGAGAGAGAGAGAAAGAGAGAGAAAGAGAAATGGAAGGAAGCTAAGAAAAACGTTGACAGACCACATATTTAAAGAGGTTTTTCTTACATAGAAACTCAAATATATGTAAGATAAACGACAGGAGTTACTTGGTGGAACTTGGTGTTAGCAATGTTTCATAGAGAAACAATTAGAATAATCGTCAGAATTATTCGCTAATTATTCTGTAATAGTTTCGTGTATACGATTAGAGAAATATTTTGATTATGTGCTAACGTTAATAATTTAATGTCGCATTTGCACGGATATATCCTAAGGGGATATAGATGGGATTGAACAGGTAAATAGATAGATATATCGTTGAAAATGGGATCATCGGTTACTATGCATCTGGTTCATGAATTCAATTCGATATACATGTATGTATACTTCCTACGATTTCTTTTTTGTAAGTTACGAGTTGTCGTAAGAGAAAAAAAAAATGTTATTTTACAAATACATATTGCCGAATAATATGTAGAAAAATATTTGAAAGAAGTAAGAGGATCGATAAGTATCTCTTTTGAAGATTGTTGATTTAACTGATGGTCTAAATCTCACTGTTGATTGTTAATCGAATTTAATAGTATTACTTGTGTATATCTTTTAACATCGCAACAGAGAGAAACGTAAATATTACCGATCCTAATTACTCGCGAAAGATCGACGATACGTTACGATATGTTGGGAGAAGGATCGGATTAGATAGTTAGAATTTTACGATGATTATTTTAACGGGAAGAAGAATGAAAAATATTGTTAGAGAGAATTTTCGGATACGCGAATTTATTCGAAGAAATCGTATTAGAGATACGAGAGGAGAGGCCCCCAACTATGAGAGTCTCTAGAAGGTCCGGTAGGACCGAGAACGACTCACAAACTCTCTCTCTCTCTCTCTCTCTCTCTCTCTCTCTCTCTCTCTCTCTCTATGGTGGAGAAGGTAAGCCGGAGCTTGATTTATCGGCCAATTAGTCCACCGTACCGGGTGCGCTTCTCTGGTGCGTCTCACCTTCCAGATGATATCCCGACGAAGAGCCAGCGCATCGGCTAAAACACCGAAGAGAGGAGAGTGCCAGGGCCGTAACTAGACAGACCTTTTATTCGTCGTCTTCTTACTTCTATCACACTTTGGAAAATTCTAACTCGGTCAGATGTTATTTCACGAATAGTATCGATCTAATCACTATAAATTCGTTCGTTATATTTAATTTTACTTTTAATTCGTACGTTCGTGAGTTCTAATAATATATTACAAATAAAAAAAAAAAAAACGAATGCGATCAGTTGTTTTCTCTTCTTTTTTTTTAACATCCTACAATTCCGACTTTTAATCTTTCCTATTGATTTACCTATATTTCATTCAGAACGAATTGTTGTTCGATCAGTTGTAAATTAATAAATATTTTCTTTCACGTATTAATGTATATATAAAAATTGATACAAGCTTGAAAATTGTCGCCATGTGTATACCGTATGAAAAATTACGATTGAAAAGGAAACAAATAAAAAAAGGAAGAGAAAAAGGAAGGAGAAGTATTGTATAAACTCTAAAGAAATGTTTAAGTTGAATTTCCCACTGCGGTGTTATCTCGAATGAATGAAACGTTCATCGAAACGTCGTGAAATAAATGAAATTTTGTGAGACATCGTGTTCACGTTTGGTTAGACGTTACTCATAGCTACCAGGCAGGCACGCTTTCCGTAGATATTTACCAAGTAAATAAATAAGTAAATAAGTAAGTAAGTAAGTAAGTATCTGTGTATATCGAACGATCTCTCGAAGGCGAGCATTCGATGCATATCGAGAGTCAACCGCGCGATTTGAATAATTGCGCGAGTCGCGACTCGCTAAAGAAACGTGCGAGAGCTTTGGTCACGATTTAGTCGTCGGAAACGCGTTCTAGGTGTCTAACGTGCGAAACTACTCGAGGAAATAAAATATTACTTCTCTTTGTATAGTTTGCCTTTTAAACGTCGAGACACGATGCCATATCGTTTCGCCAGTCACGACTTTATGATATCTCGAATTTTATCTTCAGACAATATCACTTTTGTTCTCCTCGAACGATTAGAAGAACTGTGACGGATAATTAATTTTCATTAATTTTCTATGCCCATAAATACGAACGTTTTTTCCTCTGTTACTTTTTATTTTGTTTCGTCTTTTTTCTTTTTTATCGTCGATAAAAAGAAGTAAGATTGACCGACGCAATTAAATTATTCGCTCGGAAAATTTTACTTTTTCGATATATTCCAGTTTAAGGACTCGACCGATTATATCTTCGAAAGTTTTACAATTATTATTTTATTTAATGATTTATAATCGGACACTGTCTTTCTTTTTCTTTTTCAATAAATATATATATTTATACTTATTATATTTATAAGCATTATACTATACGCTTTATAATAGTAGTAAAATTATAGATACCTTCTTATACGCTACATTATATATATATATACTTATCCTTGTTACACGCTTCCTTTATTTCTCTGATTACATATAACAAACTTGTCCTAGAATTATTGTTCGATGAATCGTGGCGAACGTCGGAGTAGTTCAAGTTGTCCGTGAAAACGAGGATATTTGTTTGACACGAAGATACACATCGTGATGCCGTGTTCTTTTTTAATTTTTTTTTGTTCTTTTTTCTTTCTTTCTTTCTTTTTTTTATTTTATCTTCCTTCTCGCTTACATACTCCTCTCTTTTCAACTTACAACTCCATTAGGCTTCGGATCTATCCCAATCTGCGGTCTCTGTGGTTTAATGGTACAAGCCGTCCGTTGAAGTTTGTGGCACGAGCGAGCATCTTTAGCGTCTCTCTTTCTCTTTCTCTTTCTCTTTCTCTCACTTTCTCTCTCTTTTTCTCTTTCGTGGCGTCTGTCACCGTGCGCCGTTTAACGTTTAGCATCGTCTCGTGGCTAAAATAGACGGGCTGCCTACTGCTTAAGCGTTCTCAGAAAAATGCCTGACGCTCGAAGAAACAAGATTAAAAGGCACTTTTGTGTAGTGTTAAAGCACCCTCGATTGTACCCTACCGAATTCTCTCTCTTTCTCTCTCTTCTTGTCTCTCTCCTTCTCTTTCTCTTTCTCTAGTTTTTTCTCTGACGCTTTATCAAGACGATTTGTACGCTCAAAGGACCGTGTAACCGATGTTTCTTTCCTTTCGAATACTCTCATGTGTTTTATCTGAAATGTCGTTCATTCTCTTTTGCGATTGATCTTTGAATTTATTTTTCCTTTTTTTCTCTTGTCCTTCTCTTTTTATTTCATTTGTACAACAAATTTGTACATCTTCTTGAGCGTTAAATACGATTTTTTTGTCTAATCAAAATCCCTCATTCTCGTTGATTCATAAATATTTACTTTACATATTTATTAATCAATCCAATAATTTAGATCTCGCTCGGAACTTTAGAAGAATTTATAAATATCTTATAAATTGTTTGAAAAAAGAGAAAAGGGGGATCAAAATTAATTAAAATTATAAATACGCTGAAAGTATTCATAAAATTGATTTTTCCTTTAATGTTTCTTTCAATGGCGCCGTACGCGTTCGCTTTTCGAGTAATAATAATGTACCTTGCTTTTTATACCGTAGAAATGAAAATGTAAATTGAGAGAAATGAAAGAGAGAGAGAGAGAGAGAGAGAGAGAGAGAGAGAAAGAGAGAGAAAGAAAGAAGGGATGGTGGTGGTGGCTATGGTGGGGGAAAGGTATAAACGTAAACTCGAAGGCGCGCCATCACGTGCGTCGTTATTATGCTCGATCCCTCCCCCTCTGCACCCCCGCACCTCCCGTACCCTTCGCCCCGCGTCACCCTTTCCACCCTTTTCCGTTATTGTGCGAATGAAAAATGTGCTTCGCCGTAGAAATCTGCGAGTGCCAGATAGCACGGTAAATAATTGTCATTGTGAGCCACGGTGAACCACCGAAATCGTCGACGTTAGATCGTTAAACTTTCTTCTTACTTTCCCCTCCGTTTCCATCTTTTAAAACCGTCTTTCTTCCCGTTACCGTTATACCTGTGTGTGTGTGTATATATATTTTTTTTGTTTTCATTTACCGAGATCATAACGAGAGTTTGGTATGAAAGAATGAATTTACCTCGATCATTTTCTGGAGGGGTAAAAAAAAAAAAAGAGAACAAAAAAAAAATATATTGCACTTCGTTTCTCTCCTCTTTCTTTCCTTTCTTTCTTTTTCCTTTTTGTTATTCCTATTTTTATTCGATTATCTTTTTCCATTATACCAATTACTTTCAACGTAGCAACGTTAAAATCGTCGATTATTATTTTAGATTAGATTTTCCCTGTTAATGGCTCGCTTACTGTAATTTTTTTTTTTCTTCGCTTGAAATAATCAATTAGTTTGATCAATCGATTAATTTCGAGAATCGTTTAGCGGCAATGGCGCGAGAAAATGGCACGATGACACGCGCGTTAGCTAATACTCGGAAAGACGATACCGAAAATGATCCTTGTGATTTTCGTATGCTTTCGTCCCACCGTTCTACCGCCCCGTATAACCTCCCTTCCTCCCCCACTCCCACCATCGCCAACTTCTCATCTTTTCTGTACTTCTCCCTCTCCTCTTTCTTCTACTACTACTACTACTTCTTCTTCTTCTTCTTCTTCTTCTTCTTCTTCTTCTTCTTCTTCTTCTTCGTCTTCTTCATCTTCTTCGTCTTCTTCGTCTCTCTCCCTCCTCCCCCTCCTTCATCTCGAACAAAATCACCCTTTCGCCGAGGCCGTACGTGATGACTCGCTTCTGGCACCATTAGACGTGCCGTCTCGAATTTCAGTTGAGCCGCTTACGAACGAAACGAGAATATGGCTATACGTATGAAACGTCCTTTGCTACTCGTCAAGCGTCTCTAGATTTTGCCAACGAATCATTTTACATAGAACATTTACTCTTTTTTATTTATTTATTTATTTATTTTGTAAATTTATTGGAATAACGTAATGATTAATTTAGATAATTGTAGCTTTAACTATGATATTTAAGAATGTTACCGGCAAAATTCGTTTTACGAATCATTTTACATTGACTTACTTTATTAAACAAATTCTTTATCAAGAATTTTTATTTAATTTTTTATTATAAAATATCATTCATGATTTTATCATAAAATAGAACAGACAGATATCTTCTTACATATTTTTCTATAAAAGTATATAATCAAGAAAGTTATTGGATTAACATTTGATTATACATTTTAAAGATTAATGAATAATAATAATAATAATAACAATAATAATAACAATAACGATACGTATTAATAAGATTTTTTTGTTAAGCTTTCAAAAGTACATTTTCGTGTTTCATAGTTATAATGCAAGTTAGATAGCGAATTTCTTGTAAAAAAGGTACGAACTTCTAATTTCTCGAGAAAATTTAATATACTACACCTAAAGAAAATTTCATGGAGTATTCGTTTAGTGATATCAACGAAATATTTCTTTGTAGTACATAATATACAATGGCTTTTATGATATCAGTAAGTTCTCTCGAAGCGAGAGGGTCATGCGTGTGACGTTCGCGGAACTTGAAGATCAAGATGACTGTAACGCCTCCCGGATGTGTCGTTTATGGATCGTGCTAAGAACTTCTTATCCGGCATCGGAATATTTGTGTGACATCCAGCTCGTGCTTGTCTCCTATCGTGTACGAGGCCGTCCCTTTTGGTGCACAGTAGTTCTGTACATTCGCGAGCTAGCACGCGACGTTCTTCCCGTGAATATTCGTCCCTCTTTTCCTTCTTCGAAAAAAAAAAAAAAAAAGAAAAATATATGTGTGTATATATATATATTATTATATATATTACATTCGTATATTTATATATTTCTAGGGTAAGAAGAGAAATGTCAAGTTTCTTTTGAAATATTCAATTGTCTCAATTTTTGTATTTGTTCGTTCGTAAAAAAAAAAAATAAACAAAAAAAACCAAAGAATAATTTAATATAGAAAATATATTAAATCATTATTCATATATTTATAAGTATATTTACGAAGAAAACACGTGTGAAAAAAAAATAAATTTCGTGCGATTTCCCATCGATTTATTTGGAAAAGTAACTCGGTAAATCGAACACTTCTGAATTTCGTTAATTCGATAGATTGTAATTTTTGATTTAATGTATTAACAGATATACTCCGATCGAAAATATTTAACTTGACGATAGAATGAGAAAGTTTAGTTTTGACGAAGAAAAAGGAAAGGGAAAGAAAAAGAAACAACAAAAAAATTAGTGATCGATAGTAACACCGAAACGGCTCCATTTTAACTTTATTGTCCGTAGGATGCATTGTCAAAATATGTTATGGCCGACGTTGTATAGAGCGTAGTTTAATATCCTGTCTGCGTTTAATCGTGCCGGTATTAGAGTAGAACTACGGGTGGTCCCATTAACTATGCCAGCCACACCGAAGCGGCTTTACCTTACCTACCTCGAATATATCCGCCTTGTATTTACGTTATTAGTTCACAGTTACGTTGACGCTGATTTCCTCTTTCTCTCTCTCTCTCTCTCTCTCTTTCTCTTATACACATAAACACATACACACACGTAAATGCAGCACAGACAGACACACACATGCACCCTCTTTCTATTTCTCATAGAATAACACGTTCGATATCAACGTTGAAATCATTTTCAGGTTTAGGTGTTAGCTAAACGATTATCACTGACATATTATACCTATAAACGTGTAATTTTACGATTATTAAATGGAAAATCAAGGGAGAAGAAAAACGGAAGAATTTATATTTAGCACAAATCAAATCGCTTCGTTATATTTCAATTTGACTAACAGATATCTTTAAGCAAATATATATACATATACATACATATATATATATATATATATATGCATACATATGTATGTAATTTTTTTCAACGCTATAAGTGTCTCGCTTTTTTTGTTACGAGAATGTAAGAAATATACTACTTAAGAAAGAATGGCTTAGGGAGACTTAAACGTAACAGATGTGGTTTGCGGTTCCGCGAGAGGGCTATAAAATCCAGCAGACGGCCGGTTAAATTTGTATTTGTAGAGAATGAGAGTACACTCCTTCTCGACTTGGTCCTCCGAGTTAACGAAAATCTTCAATTCTCTCTTTGCTTATATTTACGAATATATCTATCTACCTCGTATTTTTCGAGGTGATCCGATATCTTAGCTCGATTCGTTGGTTCGAAAAGAAAAAGAAAAAAAAATTTCCGATATATTTATAACTATTAAATAGAGATATAAATTCAAACGATTGTAAATTCAATTCAATAATAAAATTATTAATTTAATCTCGTGTATTAAGAAATATTTAGATGGTATTAAAGAACGAAAAAAAAAAAGAAATAGAGAATAGAACGTAGTTGTAACAGAAACGATTAGATAGATCAGATATTTCTAATGGTATCATAGAGGAAAATGTTTCTACACGGAGAGGTTGTCCTTGTTGGTCCGGAAACAAGAAATAGAATTAGTACGTTAATGCTATAAATCCTGATACACGGTACGGGCCTAACGAGTTTCGTTCAAATACAGGAGCTTCTTTAACGATTGTCAAGTATATACCTTACCCCCTCTTCTAATGAATATTCATATAAATGGTAGCGAACGTCATCTTGACACCGGACCCGTACCATTCTCTAACATCCTCCTCGCCTAACTCGCGTGATACCTTGGCGCCGAGCAGAGCTCACATTCGCGAACTCGCCTTGAATAAATATAAAGACAGGAATTTACAAGGCGACGCGGATCACGAAGTATGATCCTGTTATTCGCTTCTATATATTCTTCCTAGAATGTATGCGCGCGTGTGTGTGTGTATAAATATATATATACACCGATGGGTTTTCTCGATAAAATCATGCTGCTCCCACGATCTTAAATTATTTCATTATGTCTTTAACATCTTTAATTAGGATTTATTTAAATATTTTTGTCTTTGTAATTTTTGTTTGTTAATAGTATATAGTTTCTCTTTTCAAAATAAAATAGATATATAAATAATATTTATAAATAGTATTTGTAATAGTATATGTTATAAGTATAATAGTATATAAAATAACAAATATTTATAATAGTATATATATAAAATTATGTAAATAATGTATGAGCCGAAACAAAAGTATAGAGAAAATTGATAAAGTCATATACATTCTACATTATTTTCGTTATTAAACGATCATAAAAATTCTTGTCGTTTAGTGATCTTAAGAGCAATCGTTAAAGAAATCTTTGTTTTTTTTTTTTTTGAATATAAAAATGTCAAAGATTTCGTAGGTACAAAATTAAAAAAAGGAACAAAAATTCCCAAAATCGAGTCAATCTCTTTTGCAATTGAGAACGTGACTTATAATTGAACATAAAAATGCTATTTATAAATATAATTTTAATGTGTCGAGGAAAAAGTTTGGAAGATTCGTTTGTTAATGATAGAAAAGATCACAATATCAATGACTCACAGAGAATTACGTATTACGATGAAGATCAATTTTCGCGAATTTTTCGAGATGACTAGGTATAATAGATCCTGGAGCTGCGATTAGAGTCATTTTCCAGGAGATTGACGCGTTACAGGTATACGCGTAACAGCGAACGCTGTATTATCTCTCTCTCTCTCTCTTTCTCTCTCGCTTTCTCTCAGTCTCATTCTCTCTCTTTCTCTCCCTCTCTCTCTCTCAACTTCACCCTCGGCGTGGATTACGCAAGATAAACGCTTTTAATTATTTTCCCCGTTCCTGCAGCCTATGCCACGGGAGGCAAAACCCCGAAATCCCTTTGGCAAACACGAGTAACACGAATCAACCCCCTGCAGGATATGCAGCTCTTCACCCTCTCTCTCTCTCTCTCTTACTGCTTCTTTCACGCGTAGGTACAAGAGAAATATATATATACAGAAAGAGAGAGAGAGAGAGAGAGAGAGATAGAGATAGAGATAGAAAAAGAGAGAGAGAGAGAGAGAAAGTGGCTCTTTTAACAGGCCATTATTGTGCCCAGGGACGTTTTCCCGGGCCATTATTATATCCAACGATAAGTCGAGAGATAACCGAGAGTCGGCCGTCGTCGTGATGTCCCCCGACGTTCTCTCTTCTCTTTAGAGGCCGCGTGCGCGAGAAGAGATCGGCAGTTATCGCGATTCGATCGGTGACTAAGCATCGTTTGTTAAATCGAAAGACCTAGACTCTGATTTTCCTAATCAAACACTTCTCTCTTTCTCTCCCTTTCCACTTTGTTTCCTCTATAATTTGTTCTTGTATTTTTGTACAAAATCCAAGCGGCTAATCAAAGACGTTTAATCAACTATGAAATAGAAAAAAGAAAACAATAAACAAATGGAATCAATAAGAAATAGTGAGAGGGAGAAAAACAGAGAGAAAGGGCCCTTCCTTCAATTATCGAGCGTCGCCTAGGGGCGGCCATGTTGGACAATCCGACGTGGCCACCTCCAATGTCCATACCAAGCGTCCAGGACGCTCTCGTTCGGCCAGGACTCGGCTGACTGCCATCGACTATTGCATATGTATTATATGCGATTGTGTTCCAAGAAACTTGTACCCGACATACAAGCGAGAACTCTGTTCGGCCTCTTCTTCTTCTTCTTCTTCTTCTTCTTCTTCTTCTTCTTCTTCTTCTTCTTCTTTCTCTCTCTGTCTTTGTGTCTCTGTCTCTTTCTCTCTGTACTTCTATTCTTCTTTTTCTCTCTTCTTCAACACCAAACATCGTCTTCAAAGAAGAATATTTACGTATGTTGTTTCGAGAGAATCATTTTGCACCTGTCCTCTCCTTCTTCGTTCTACTTGAAAGTTTCTTGAGAAACTGATTATTTCTCTTTCTATCTCTTTCTATTCGTAGAATAGATATAAAATGTTTAAAATGAAGTCCACGCGAGCGTTACGCTTCACCGAAGAAAGTGTCCTGCGAAGTACTATAGTATTCTATTTCGATAGATCAAGATACTATAGATTTGTTTTATGAGTTTTGTTATTTATTCTTCCTTTAGATCAGTCATGAGCGATCTTTCTTATGTAGTGGAGTAAAATCAAAAATCTGATATTATATATACCGTGAAATTTCCAATCAGCAAATGGATATAGTTAGCGATAATTTGATTTACTTTTGTTATTCTTTTTCTCTTTTTAATTTGATTTACTTTTCGTTAAGGATATCTTTAACGTTAATATGCAGCTAGCTGACCGGGTATACGCACTTTTTTTTTTTCTTAATTAAACAAATTCAACAGCCATTTATTTTTTAATCAATGAAATATTTGACTTCGCTTCTCATTTTCATAAGCTTTTCAATATGGAAATTATTAGATACTAGATATATTCGACTCCGATGTGCAATTTTTTTTTTTATTGTTCATCAAAACGTAGATCGCTTTTCTTTTCTTCTTTCTTTTTTTTTTATATATATTGATAATACATTGCTATTGTTAAAATGTTTATTTTAGTCGACGAAGTGCACCGTTCATGCTTCGTTATGCGGGGCCGTATGCAACCCACAGGTCGTAGAGTTTCTCTCATTACTGCTATACATAATAGATATATATATATATATTTTTTAGAACGAGGATATAAGAGAGAAAAAATTAGTTTATTGTTAAATTTTCAATTAGACATTATTTATTATTTTTTCATTGTAAAAGAAACATCGAATGAAATGTAACTAGTTCGTCTATAAACGAATGTTCAAACGATTAGAATGAAAACCTTGTGAAGTTATTGAAATTCAATCTATTATCAATGCCGCCGGAAATTCTGTATATTAATATTAATGTAAAATTCTATTATATAAATACACGTGTGTACAAACACGTGGGTATGCATACGCACACATACGTACACATACCTTTGGATCCACGCATACAATACTTTCATAATAGAATACACAATCGTTGCAGGTCAGCAAGTTATTGCATCGATTATGCGACTTTTCGTATCGATTACTCATGTCAGCTTTTATAATTCATGATTGTGTTATGAGAACGGAATCATTTTCGCGCGACCTTTCATCGTTTTCACATATGAATAATATATTATTTTCAATGGCGTATATATTACTCGTACCTACCATCATTCTCGCCGATTATAATCGCGAATCGACTTTCTTTATGAAGAGTGAGCTTGATATTTCATTGGATTTGTGCATTTGTCTTTGTTAATTAACATCACTTTTGTTAGTCATTGTGAGACTATTTTTATATATACCTAGTTATTAATTAACTTTATTGTTATTATTAATAAATCCTCGGTAAATTAACGAAAGAGCGAACGAATGAAAAAAGAATTAAAAAATCGAAAAAATAAATAAATAAATAAATAAATAAATAAATAAATAAATAAGAACGACAGATATAAAAAGGAAAGTAGAGAAAGAAAAAAGAAAAAGAAAAAACTAATAATCGAAGATTTTTTGATTTTCCAAAAACGGCTATATCGGTCTCGATCGGTCACGTCGATAAGGACAGACCTTTTTTTTTGTTTCAAGTGCTACGTCCTTTGTTCATTTTCTCATGATTGTTACGTAGGTATATATGTACAAAGCTGATGCATAAATGTCGATACTTGCCCCGGTTGGGTTCCTAACATTGAACTTAGACCTCCGCGTTTTCTATTCCAATCACGTTAATTATACAGAACGATCGAAACGATTCATTAATCGATCGAGAATCATTGGAAACACTATTATTCCAATGATAAATTTATAAACCGATTTGCGATTTAACATTTATCGAAATTTCCAATTCGCACTAATTCATTAATAAAACTAATCATTTGATAATTATTATCAAGTAATTTTTTTAGTATTGTGAATGTTATGGGAATGAATACGTTATAGAAATTTCGTTAAAATATTTTAAGGAAACGAAAAAAGAGAGAAAATATTTTTGTGTGATCGATAAACCGATCGATCGATCGATCGATTTTTTGATGGAACATCGACGGACTTCCAACTCGTTTGTCCTCATTTTATAATCGAACGATTTACGCATAAAACTTGAATTGGTAATTTCCTGTGTGGTATAAACATTGGTATTATTTAAGAATCATTGGAAATTCTAATGAGTCGATTCGTCAAAGGTCACCATTGAAAATGTTTATCGTAGATGAAATCAATGACCGCGATCGACTACACGAATACCACGATTAATTATGTGACGTTAAATTAAGGAAGGAAAATGAAAGAAAAACAAAGACACAAAAAAAAAGAAAGAAAAAAAGAAAAGAAAAAAATAAATTGTTCATTCTTCGTTTTTTATTTTTTTTCGAAGGGGAGAAAACTCTTATCGAGATCGCAATGAATTCTTTTTCATTATCTTTTTACATTACTTTTTATATTTTTATTTTTATATCTTTAATACAATATTACTATATAATAATTAACATAATAATAATAATCCAATCTATTATAGTCTAATATAATTATTATCGAGATATTTTCTATAAATTAAGATTTCGCGTGCGTGTTGGTTTTTTTCTTTCGTTCCTTTTTTTTTTGTTTTTATTTATTTTTTATTTTTTCTCGTAGTGGAAAAATTCAACCCTGTGGAAGAAAACACCCGACACGAGTCTGGTGTTTTCCGCGGATATATACCTACATATATGTAGGTATATCGGTCGTTCTCGTCGTCCTCGTCGTCCTCATCTTCGTCGTCTTCATCGTCTTCGTCGTCTTCGTCGTCTTCGTCGTCTTCGTCGTCTCTTCGGCACAAAGAAAAGGCCGTAAGTCAGGCCGTCGACGGCAGCTCGAAGTCATTTGTCATCGGTCCGAGCCACGATTGTTCGGCACCATAGACCGCGCCATCTTACCACCCCCATTTCTACCATCTTTGTCTACTCTTCTCTTTTTCTAACTTCGTATTTCTTTCTTTCTTTCCTTCTTTCTTTCCTTCTTTCTTTCTTTCTTCCTTCTTTCGTACTTCTTTCTCTCTCTTTCTCTCTCTCTCTCTCTCTCTTTCTTGCTCTCTTCGTCTTTCTTCCTAATAGACACACCAGCACGCGCATTCAAGGCTGCCGAGCACGGTGATAAATCGTGAAATAATCTCGGCATGGGCGCATTATGTCAGATTTACAAACGGTTCGACCCCTAAGGCTATTTCGCCCGACTTCTCGTTGCTATATACATATACGCACACACGCGAGATCGTCGCCCGTAAGTTATATATATATATATATCACTTTTCCACGCTCTAAGATACGCGTTTTCCCCGAAGAAACGGCCTATCGACTTCGATTCGGTTATGTGAGGATTCATTTTTTATAGACTTCGCTACAACGAGAAGGGTGTATATATTTCTATTAAATCGATGCTCGTCGTCCCTTTTTTTTTTTCATCCTAAGTCACTACGATATTTTGTCAATGAAATATATCTTATTTGCCGATCAAGACGTTTACGTCTAAAATCTTAATCTACACATTTCTTCGATCAATACTACTTTTCTTTTTTCTTTTCTTCCTACCTTCTACTTTCTATTTGCAAGATATGAATTTCGTTTTCTTTCTTTCTTTTCTGCTTCCGCAATTTTTACGTTATCCATTTCTTAATTCGTTGTTTTTGCGAGAACTTTCGTTCGCTTCTCTTCTTTTATCATCATCGTCATCATCATCATCATCATCATCATCATTATTTTCTTTTTTTCTTTTTTCGTTTTCAACTTATTCGAATTAATAACTTACAACAACTTCCTCTGTTTTTACGTAAAATCATAGTACAGAAGGATCAAACGAAGTATATATAACTCCACTCGAGGTTTTATATACGGCGGCCATCGTAAAATTATTCTATATTCTGCCGATAGCTTATCACGTTTTATAGAGGTTTTACCCTTTGTTGCGGATCGTAAAGGCTAATAATCATTCATTGCATCGAGAAAATCCAGCGTTATTGACCCTTCGTGGCGTTTTACCAACATAGACTAGATCCTATATCCCAAAGGGAATTTTCTTTTGATCGAATACCGAGAATCGATTCATACATACACACACACACACACACGCACGCACAATCATATAAGTTCGCCCGCGCGAAATGATTCGTCCGTGTCACATTATTTATGGGTATTTGGAATCTCACGGTGGTGGGTATTCACACGAATCGAAACACAATGCACGTGGTTCGTCCCTTTTTTTAGGGGACCTACTAGGATACTTTGTGTTTACATTATATGATCCTACCATATTCGATGAAACGAATATTTCCCAATTTTGGGAGCCATCCAAGAAAGAGAGAGAGAGAGAGAGAGAGAGAGAAAGAAAGATCTTGCTTCGTAATAAAATTTTTTTCAAGATTTAACAGACGAGTGTGTAAATTCTTTTATTCTTTTTTCTTCTTCAAAGAAACTCTAAAAGGAATGGGTCAAGAGGGAAAGGATTTGTAACTCGAATTAAAAACGTTACGACGCGGCGACGAGTGAATGTTTTTGCTGAAGAATATCTTTGACGGCACTTAACGGAGAATAACATCATCGATGCAAAACAGAGTTTTCTTGTGAAAATTTTCGAAAGATCCATACGGTCGAGGATGTTTGGAAATTCACGAACACGGAAATTACCTTCTTTTTTTTTGATCCTTGGTGGATGGTAGGAAAGGGTAGAAGGTGTGGGATGGGATAAGGAGGGGAAAATACTCGTCCCGTGTCATTTCTCTTCGAGTTGGACGCATTTGTCATCGGCTTCACTGAGAACGCGAGTTCATTACCGATCGCCACAATATAAAGTGTCCTTTTGCTTCGTGGAATAAGAAGGAACTCTCGATGGCATTGAAGCGAAGAATGAATTTTGAAAATCATCGTAAAATGAAGAGGCTTTTCTATCTTATAAAGCATCATTGTGCCAAGGAAATACTTGCTGGCATCTCGCGAGTTGTCATTTGAAAAGGGATCCATTGAGAGTTGGTTCGAGTCGTTCGTTGAATGGTCATTCTAAGTCGACGATTATGTTGCATCGAGTGGATCGATTCTGTATTTCGAGTGTGATTTATAAAAGGGGAACAAGCCCGTTACGATTGTTACCGTTGTCGTTGTCATTGTCGTGTGCTTTAGAATTTACAAAGAAAAAACGAGAATGGGATCATCGAAACGACGATCGTAGATATTATTGAAAATCGCGATCTAATTCGAATTTTTCCAAGATATATATCGTATTTTTCCAAGATATATCGTATTTCGAAATTCAACTTCGAGGGAGTTCGAGGCGATCGCGAAAGACTTTAAATCAGCGTTAAATCGGAGCACAGGTTAACTCAGCTCAAGGGGAAAGGGCCTTTGGTTACTTACGTACATATATTCGGAGCCTTTTGAATTGTCCGAGTGTCTCTCGAACGGTTTGAAGGAAAGAAAGGAAAAAAGAACGAAAGAAAAAAAAGAAAAGAAAAAAAAAAAGAAAAAAAATATGAGTAAGAGCTCTGGTAATGGCCTCGTAAAGGGGGTTTTACAGGATCGTAACTTTCGAACCGCGTAGTTCGTGCAGCCGAGTCATAAAGAGCCTATTATCTAAGGTAGCCCCAGGCGTTGTACCGACTTTGATAATAAATCTGGCATAGGTAATTATTTCGTTCGCATCGTTGACGACCTAGCTCTGTATAATTAATGCGGATTCTTCTTTTCGAAAGGTGAATGGTGTCATTGATATAATACTAAAACAAAGTAGTTATAGTCGGCTTATTTCGAAATATTCTTAAAAATTAATACGATAACTAACAATTCATTAGCCAAGTTATTCCTTTGATATTACCATTCATTTAAATACAATGATTCTCGCCCTCTTTTTTTTTCTTTTTTTTTTTTCTTTTTTTTCTCTCTCTCTTTCCTCTATTACGTTTAATCAGTGAAATACAAACACTGAACGTTAATATATTTATTCGTTCATTTTTTGTTCTATTCCATAATCAAAAATTGACATTAAATTCGCTAAGGCTTCCTGCAAATTTTGCAAGGATGACGTTGTACACGTTGGCACACGTATAGGTAAACACGTATATTATGTCTATTACGTACCTATATATATATATATATATATATATATATATATATATATATATATATATATATATATAGGTACACGTACAACAAACGCGTTAGGAAAAGCGTTTTGCCGCGAGAGACGACGGACGGAATTCGTGCGTGGAATAGTGGGAGGGATAGGAGGGAGAGGAAGGGTGAAAGAGAGAGAGAGAGAGAGAGAGAGAGAGAGAGAAAGAGAGACGGCTTCGTCGAGATTTCGCTCGAAAATAGCACAATAGCTCATCTCCCGGTGTTGATACGGAGCCCCGCTATGGTAGTACTCTGACTTATCGACTGAGGCATATTTAATTTCCGCTCAACGGTAGCAGATACACGCGAGCTCGCTTACACGTACTTACACCTACCTACCTACATCTCTCTCTCTCTCTCTCTCTCTCTCACTCCCCTTTTCTCTCTTTCACTCTTTCACTCTTGTGTTCACCCTCCTCTCGTTCTCCCTCGTCTCTCTCTCTTATCTACCCTTTTCCAATAAGGCTTCCTACTACGGAATTACCCCTTTGCAGAGCGACACAATATTCCGATTCTATGGAACATTATGTCGGCGTCTTTTCCTTTGGTCACTTTATCATCGAAGCACCCACCTCCACCTCCCGTACCCCTTGCACCACCCGCACCCACACCCACACTCACACCCACAACCACCCACCCACCTTTGCTGCGAGAGCTCCGTTTCGTTCCCGCCGTTTCGAGGCCAATAAAAGCAGCCTCGCTTTATGCTGCGATGCGAAATCCGATTTCCGGAACGCTTAAAAACTTTTTCCTTTCACCGTTTTCCCACACTACTACCGTACCTCTCCTACTCTCTTACTCTCCTGCTCTCTTACTCTCTCTCTGTCTTTTTCTGTGTTTTTCTCTTTCTCTATTTCCCCGAGATGTGTCCTTTTTCCTTTGAACATCACGAAATCTTCACGTTACGATCTCTTTCCTTACCCTCTCCCCATTCTACTCACTCCCACCGTTTGGAAACCCTTCAAGAGGGAAAAACAAGATGGTGAAGATAGGGTGCGATTTTTTTTCTTTTTCGTTTTCTTTAACTTCTTCTCTCTATCTTTGTCTGTCTCTCTCTCTCTCTCTCTCTCTCTCTCTCTATTTCATATCGAAACACATTACTCATTTCTTCGTCTACGAGCGATGATTCAATCCACGTCAGGATTATCTCTGGTCGAGTAAACGGTAAACTATTTTCTGATAGACAATCAAACAGAATACGTATGGGGCGTTTGGAGTTTCGATGGCTAACGCATAAGGGTGCATAAATCAACGGGTAAAAATATTGTCCGCGATCGTTTCATCCTGTGAAGCTGTTAGAACGTTTAGAGTCGACTATATCTTTCCCTCGTTAATTCTAAACCCCCTTCCCCCGTCTCCCAAAGGATCTTGTTTGTAGATCATCGTTTGACTGGTCTGAGATTCAATTTAATTGTATGCAACATTAAACACATATTTATAAATAAATAAATAAATATATATATATATTTATATCATTTAGCAGCTTTTCTACTTTGATTATGTCTCCCTCCTTCTTAGAATCTTTCAAAATCGAATCAAAATATATTTTATTTTTTTCTTCCGAATTTTCATTGGCATCGTTCGAGGAACCATTCAAGAAGATTATTTCACGATCAAGATGATTTATCTTCTTGATCTATCGAATATGAGAAAATCTGTATTACAATTGATATTAAAATGATCTTGATTTGTTAAACGTAACCCTTCATTGATCTATCCACTGTATCATCCAATCATCAATACGTGACGATTGTGTGATACGAATTACATTTTATTGATACGCGATTCATTTTCTTTTCTTTTTCTTTTTTCAATTTCTTAGACGAAGAAATAACTTTTTCAGAAACCAATATGCAACCCAACGATAATGTACATAGAATATATAATCCGAAAGGTTCATGGTAGATCAATATTGTCCGAGATGGATGGATCGGTAGCCTTTTGTCGCGGTGTACCTTCGAACAGGATTCTCGCGTTTTGATTCCATTGTGCGACGATTTCTGGAACAGCTCCTTTTTCCTTTGTCTTCGCTTCACAGTCGCCAGAAGAGAAAGAGAGAGAGAGAGAGAGAGAGAGGAAAGAGAAAGAGAGAGAGAGAGCGAGAGAGTGAGAAACGTCCTTTCTCACCATGGAACAAGTTTGTAATTAATTTTTGCGAATTACTCGGCTGGCGACGTGCTGCCATCGGTATACGTGCAACTGGAGCACTATCTTTCCTCGTTCTCATTGTTCGGCTCTTTTCCTAGCGATGGCTTTAAGATCACATAGTTCGTGCAATTCGATAATGTTACGAAAGGAAAGGGAATGAAATTGATCGTTGAATGGACCAAATAATACCCTGCTATTCGTACATTGAATTTATTTTCCTTTTTCACTTTTTTCCCATTTGATTTTATTCCAAATATTGATTCTCATTCGACCGAGCAAGATCAGCTCATTGTCTCGGAAGAAAATCAACGATAAAAACGAACCGGAATTTTTACTCGCTTACAAAAATAGACGAGGGAAAGCAGAAGGAGGGAGGAACGAAGGAAAGAAAAAAAGCAACACAAAAAAAAAGAAAAGAGAAAGAAACGAAACAAAAAGGTACGAAGAAAATGTCTAAATAAAAGAGAAGAATCGGTAGAATAAGAAATTTTATTACGATTTATTGCGAGAATTGTTCATGCAAGGATACAGTTCGTAACCATCGTTCGGTTAGTCGTATTCGCGTCCCAACCCCTCTAGCCCGTTTCAGCACAACTCAATTTCTCGTTTCATTCTCCAGGCACGGTGCTATCTCGTTCGCCCGCCTGAGTTCCCTCGACGGTCGCGTATAATACGCCACCTACCCAGTTATAATAATGGCACGGAGGGAGGGGGAGAAGGGTGAGAGGAGGAGAGGGGAGGAGGGAGGAGAGAGAAGAGAGAAGAGGAGAGAAGTGAAGAGAAGAGGAGAGAGAGGGTTTGGAAGCAGCAAGCAACCAACCCTGCGAAGTGGTAGAACCACCCTGCCACCCCTCATGCCGCACCCCCATCTCTCCACCCTCCAACCCTCTCGTCACCCCTGCGGCAGCACCGAACTACCGCCTCCAACTACACCATCGTCTCTCCTCCACCATCGCGCTCCCGACGGCGCGCCGGCTCGCGGCTGCCAGAGAGCACTGGTATTGGTTGATATTTCCAACAGTTATGTAATTTCCTGGGTATTGTCGGGGGCTCTCGAGAGCGGCAGCCACACTACTACTATTACTACTACTACTACTACTACTACTACTACTACTACTACTACTACTACTACTATTACTACTACTACTACTACTGCTATTACTACTACTACTGCTTCTGGTACTATTACTACTACTACTGTTACTGCTACTATTACTAGTACTAGTACCACCACACTCTACCTACCTACCTACCTACCTACCTACCTACCTACCTACTACACTCGTCCTATCGTCCGCTGACGAGGCTTCGGGGGTGTAGGTGAGGGTGAGGACGAGGGTGTGAGTTTGGGTATGGGTGAAGAGCTCGAAGGGAAGCTCGAAAAGAGAGCGAACGAACCGACACGTACATACCTTACTACAGAGACTTCCTTTTCCTCTCTCTTTCTCTCTTTCTTTTTCTCTCTCTCTCTCTCTCTCTAGGTTCTTTTCTCATCTTTCTATTTCAATTTTTAATGTTAACGCTCGATGCATTTTTATAAACATTATTTAGATTTAATATTCGCATAGTATTCGGATAAAGTGTCATATTTTAAAGGTAGGCGATATATCTGTTATTATTCAGATATAAATGGTTTTTAGGGTAGGTGAAATTATACTTTATAAAAAATGAAAAAAGTAATGTTATTTTAATGTTTATAGTCTTTCACTTTTTATTCGTATAATAATAATAATAATAATAATAATAATAATAATAATAATAGTAACAATAATAATAATAGTAGTAGTAGTAGTAGTAGTAGTAATAGTAAAAGAGGTGATGTTGGTTGGTTCTTATCGTTTTAACCAAAATCACGTTCGACCTAAGGTTACTTACACAAAGGTTTGTGTCGCTGAGAAATATAAAAAGAGAGAAAGAGAGAGAGAGAGAGAGAGAGAGAGAGAGAGAGAGAGAGAGAGAGAGAGAGAGAGAGAGAAATCCACCTAGTAATTTCCTGAATTTTACGATCAGCTTAACGCTCGATCGCACGAAAATTAGAATCCCCATAGTAATTCTACATTACTACGTAGGTGTCTGTATTTTATCGAAAGAAGAAAAAGTAATAAAAGCAGAAATAGAAGTGAAAGAAGAAGAAAAGGAGGAAATATATTATAGTATTATCGAACCACTATTACATTAGTTAATTAATTCGTTTTATCAATGATATTATTATCACAGACAATGTTCGATATTGTTCGGTACCATTTCGAATATATCAATAATATTCCTGAATATATAAAACGTATATATATATATATATATATATATATATATATATATATATACAGAATAAAAAATTAATTTGCAGGAAGGTAGAACAATGGAATGAAGAATCGTAGGCATTTTGAAGAATCTTCCGACGTCGTTTATAAAGTGGCCGCTAAAAGAGAAGAAGGAGAAGAAGAAAGAAGAAGAGAAAGAGAAGAAGAAGGAGAAGGAGGAGGAAGAGGAGGAGGAGGAGGAGGAGGAGGAAGAGGAGGTGTTCGATCGAGTCGACGTTTCTAACGATGGAACAAACGGATAATTAATCGAGAAGCGTAATCTGGACGTCGTCCGTCATTCGTCGTCGTTCACTTATCTCCGACCGTCGAGAAAATAGCATCGTCCTTTTCGTACTTTTCTTTTTCTGTCTCTCTTTCTCTCTTTCTCTTCTTCTCACTCTTTCTCGTTCCATCATCGGTCCCTTCGACAGACACGGGCCGCATTAATTCGCGCTGGTAATTAAACTGCCGCGTTATTGCCGACAGCACGATGAAACGCGTGCGCGCGCGAACCCGCGCACGTCGATGTGAATTGAGTTTATTTAAATGCATAGATGCATATATATATATAAAATTATGTATGTAATTGTACATGAACAATGTATGGTTCAATTTACACACACACACACACATATATTTTTTGTGTGCGAGCATTAAGGTAAAGTGGAAAACGATGATGTACTTAAATATTTATATATGTGCGCGTGTTCTATATATATATATATATATATATATAGAAACACTCGTACATATATACATATACAGAAACATATACAAACAAATAAACACATATACACATACACACACACAGCGATTATATCGCTATTCGGTCATACGACGATGTTACTGTCGTCGTCAGTTTACGTACCTACATACCTAGATATGCATATATATACACACCTATATATGTATTTCTGTATGTATGTCGCAAACGGACTTCTGTGAATACGGCAATGCCGCGGCCGACGGCGCGTAGTTTAATTAAACAATGAGCGCGTCGTCGCGACGTCAGACTGAATCGCTGACAATGGAGAAGTTGTCTCGGGCTGCTTGGCAGAGCCAACAGGGTTCTAATTCTACGAGTAAGAATCACCGACTCGTCCGTTCTCGAACGAACTCCTATAATTTTTTTTAATTGGAATCTTTTGCTTCTTTGTTTATTTCAATCAATTTTTATGTCAATCAAGCCGCAAATATAAAGAAAATTTCACTTGTCTCACTTATGAAGATCGAGACCTTCTCAGGGACGTTTGTTTTAATATCAATGATAAAGTTTGTGAATGATAAATATTTGCGAACTTTCATAAGTATATTTAATCTTTTTTCTTTTTTCTTTAATCAAAATTCATTCAACATCGATTGATATTAATTTTGGAAAAATTCGTATCAACGATAATTTCTTTTGTCGTTAGATTAAAACAAGAACGATCTTTCTATTGTTCGTCGTATCATCTACGTATAATCTAATACACATACACACACACGCACACACATATACATACATACATGTAGGTGTATGTAGGTGTACATGTCCATTTCATTTTATTCATATCATAGCACCAAGCGATAGGAATACATTGTCGGAGTATCGATATGTGACTTCGTATAATTTGAGGAACTCGAGTTATATCTTTGTAGATCTTACGAATGGTCCGAACTTTCCAAGTGCACTCTACTATCGGTATCGGTCGAATCACACAATGAACCTATATATTATTCAAAGTAGTCATGCCGTCTATGGAAGTGGAAAGTTATGCATTCAGAGATTGGCTTCTCTAACGTATTCTCTCTCTCTCTCTCTCTCTCTCTATCTCTATCTCTCTTATGCTCGGAGTGCTCGTACATATGTACATACCTACGTACTTACGTACGTAAGTATGTGTATATAGGTACGTATGTACGTATGTATAGTACCTACTTACGTACAGTACGTGCGAGTGACATCGAAATCTGTATGGTCTCGCTCGCTCGTCGGCTAATATTGACTGGCGGTGGTTACGCGTGCGCCAAAGTGGCGGCTTGCCCGAACAAACCCTCCCGTCTTAAACTCACCCTCTGTGAAAGCTCGATCACCTTGTCGACCAATACCGCTATCACTAAGTTCACGCCAGTCAGCCTCTTACCAGAATCGTTTCTACTTATTTTATTTTATTTTAGTACAAGTTTTGTTTCATTTTTGTTTTATCTATTTTAGTTTTTTTTTTTTTTTTTTTTTTTTTTATATAAGCAGGCATCACATAGTTGTGATACATTACAAATGATGTAATAATAATAATAATATTATTATTATTATATTCTCATTTTTTAAATTATTTTATATTTTTTTTATATTTTATTCTATTTTTTATATATATACATATTTACTAATTTTAATAATATTCGTGAATTTTAATAATATATTTATTCTTTTATTTATAAACAAGCAAAAAAATAAATGTCATTTTAACTTTCCATTTTAACGAAGTATTCGCTCTTAAAGTAGTAGTATGCAATTAGCGTTTAAATGCAATGGTTATTAGTAAAGAGCAAGATTTGTAAAAATCACTTTTAGTGATTTATATGTACGAACGAAGGAATTCTATTTCTCTTTCTCTTTCTTTCTCTCTCTCTCTCTCTCTCTCTCTCTCTCTTTTCCTCTGTGTCTTTTGTCGCGTGATTGCAAGCAGATAAATGGTGCGTTAGATAAACCAAAGCAAATACAATTCACTTACTGTCGGTACAATACTTCTATCCACTAGGACTATATCTCGGAGACGTCGTTGGTAAATCCAATGCCGAGCTCGGAAATGTCAGAAGTGCAATCGAGCTCACTCATACACGTTCATACCGTTAAGACGTACGGATTGACTAATATCAAATCACGTTTATTATTATCTCTAGTTATTAATGATTTTACTAATATAGCTTTTGTTTGCGTTAAATCGTAGATTAAAAAAGATATGTGCATTAATTATACACATTTATACACACACACACACAGACGATCGATATGCATTTGAAGAGCATTACCTTCTAATTATATAATTAATTAATACTTCAATAAACGAACTTCCGATCGTTCGGAATGGTAATCAGCGCCAATTAAAACTCACATTTATAATCATCTAATACGACGTACTAGAGAATTGATTAATTTTCAAGAAATTTCTGTTCAAGAATAAAACAAATAGAAGAAAAGAAGGAGATAAGGAACGAAGAAAAAGAAAAAGAAAAAGAAAAAAAAAAGAAAAAGTAGAAGGAAAAGAAAAAGAACCTGATCGATCTGATCGATCGTTAGATCAATTAATTATCAATTTAATCGTAATTGTTCAATACCGTGCATTTAAATTCGCGATCTCGATCTTGATCTCGAGGTGGATGGAATCGAATATCGTCGTTCGTATCCATCGCCACATTGGCGTGGCGACGTTTGTATTCGTATTCGTATTCGTATTCGTATTCGTATTCGTATTCGCATTCGTATTCGCGAGCGATCGTCCTTTCGTAATAATTGCTACCGATTCCTCCCGACCGCCATGCTGCATTTCCAGCTTTTTACCTCAGCGTTATTCCCCACCGTACTGGTATCGCCCACTCTGTCTCTCTTCCTCCGGTTGGTCGCACGACACGTAAGCCCATCTCTCTCTCTCTTTCTCTTTCTCTTTTTCTCTATCTCTTTCTTACACAAAGAGACACATATACATACAAATACACGGAGAACACACGTAGTATACACATAAACACACACACGCGTACATATGTATACACATATAGCTTCGAGACAAGCTCATGCTCTCTTTCTCCCTTCTCTTCTAACAGCGAAACCTACGAGCTACTCTCGCTTACACACACATTCACGCGACATGCGCTCGCACGGTGCCTCGCGAGATCGGCGCGCGCGCGCAGAACCAAAGAGAGAGATAGACGGATAGACGGACAGACAGAGAGAAAGAGAGAGAGAGAGAGAGAGAGAGAGAGAGAGAGAGAGAGAGACGGAGAGACAGTTGAGAGACTCGCTCCTTCTCGTTCCCACCCCCAGGCAGCGAACATGGCCGCTTCAGTGGCGCAATTAGAGGCAGCCTTGCGCGCGGGCTCGCCGACTACAATATCATTAAGACGAGACCCTCTTCTACTCTCTTTCTCTCCTTCTAACCTTTCTTATTTTCCTTCTCGCTTCTTCATTCTCCGACTCTTCTCCTTTTCAGGAGGACACGGACGCGACTCTCATTTTCTTCCATTCTTTCATCCCCCATTTAGAGCTTTCTTCTTTATCGTACTAAAAGGCAGCTAGCGAGAGAGAGAGAGAGAGAGAGAGATAAGGTGGGGGATAAGAGAAGGATTTTCTCAGGAAAGGGAAAGACGTGGAAGGCAAGGATAATTGCTCGATTGTCATCCCCCTATTGGTCAGATATGCTGACGGCGCACGCAGCTTTTCGGACCATTGGATCGGTCCGTAGACCTGGATAAAACCCGTTCAATTTTCGTAATTAACACCTCGAAGACAAGATATCTTATTTGATTTTCTTCTTCAATAGGTTTACTTTTGTTCCTTTGATCATCGATTTTACACGTAACCATCGACGTAAACACGTCGCACGTCGGTGTTATTTAATAATTGATAAAACGCGTGTGAAGAATAAAATGGTTATAGCATTGGCATTTTTAAATGATTTGTGTATAATCTTGAAATTCGTGGTGTAAAACCACACATCATACCGCACCGCATCGCACCGCATTGTACAAAGCTGAGAATTAATCTTCTTTTTTTTTTCTTTATTTTTTTCCTTTAGTTTCGTTTTCAAGCTCGCGAAACGTAGGACCACCCTTCGACGATAGCCTCCGGAATAGAATCAAGGGTTGTGGAGGAGGAGTTTCTGGGTGGTTGAGACGAGAGAGAAGGTCGATAGGTGGGAGTGTAAGAAAGTGAAAGAGGGCGAGAGAGCGAAGAGTAGTAGCAACGAGTAGAGCAACAGCAACAACAACAACGGCAACGGCAGCCAGCAACAGCAGCATCAGGAACAGCAACAGCAACAGCAGCAGGAACAGCATCAGCACTGGGACCGTTGGTATAAATCCTTATAAATTGACAAAAAAGCGGGGATATCAGCTGGCGAGATCTTGTGGTAGCCCACTCGAGGGTTTCTCCCTCCTTTCCTTCCTTTCGCCATGCTAAAACAAAAGGCGACCCTCATCGCCAAGCACATACTTCTGGGCCGCACATAAATACGTGTTCCTACGTTAGCGTGTTCGATACATAAACACACACACACACACACACACACAGATACATACGTACATACAGACATACACAAAACATAAACATACATACATGCGTATCCTAGAGGGCTTGTGCACCCGCAAAATTCAACGAAATGGCTGCATAGTCGTTTATTATTCACCGAAAGGGACTATGCTTTTCGTTCCGTTGCTATGACTCGTACGAAGGAATGATCGTTAAGTTCTTTATCCAAGTAAACAACCTCGATGATTTTAAGATCTCTTGGAAGAGAAAAAAAAAGAACGAGAGAAAGAATTTCTTTGGATACTATCGGACGAAGTAGTAAGTACCTACCGAAGAAACGTCCTGGGTTTCGGCCATTGTGATCAAACTTGTTGCAGTTCTTTTGATAGAAAAAAGAAACAAGCTAAGAAGGGGAAAAGAAAGAGACACGCACGAAAAAGGAAGAAAGGAAACCTATGGGAAAAGTTTCCTGACAATTTGCTCTTTAACGATTTTATCAAATCGATTTAGATTAATCTTAAATCTGACTTAAAAGCCCGATGAAATATCTTGGTCCTTCGAAAGTATTATATTAGTCGTTAAGTAGAAAGAGTCAACGTTAAAGACGCGATCATCCCCTCCACTTTTTCCCATTCCCCCATCTACCATCCACCTCCCACTATTCATTAGAGTCATCGTTGAGATAGCTAAGTACGTAGTCGTTATCCTAAGACGAAATAGACATCATTAGTGTCGGAAATGAATCCGATCGTCGTCGGGTACGGCCCTGAGAAGAAGTTGAGGTAAGAGGAAGAGTTCCAAGGCCCTATACGAAGGGAAACGATCGTTTCGAGAGCGAACGACGAAAAGGACGAACGTAGTAGAGTAGAGTAGAGTGTACCAGTCGTGAAAGAAAGAAAGAAAGAGAGAGAAAGAGAGAGAGAGAGAGAGAGAGAGAGAGAGAGTGCGGTTCTTGCCCACACGGGGAGCGTGCTCTTCCCGAGTACCCTGGCCGTGGAGAGTAAGACAGTGGCCACGAAATAAGAAACCGGTTGGGACCCAATTTACTTAACAACGGCCGAGAATCCAACACTTACGGATGTTCGAGACTCGAGCTCAGCGCCGGCCTCGAGTGTGTGTCCAGCAGCATCCTTACTGCATCCACTTGGTACGCTTGGTTCACTCCTAAGAACGTAGAAAGAAAGAGAGAGATAGAAAGACAAAGAGAGAGAGAGAGAAAGAGAGAGAGAGAGAGAGAGAGCTTTCGAGGCGAGCTTGTCCGTGAGTTTCGCGAGGACTCACGATTAACACTCCCATTAGGGGACAACTACTGGCACTTACTTGTGTGAGTTTTACGTCCAGCACGATTAACGCTCTTATTACGGACCACTACTACTGATATCGATACTAACAACCAAGAGTTTTCTCTACTGGCTAGTAATAAGGATATTGATCCACATATAGTTATTGTTTGTGTGTGTCTGTGTGTTTCCGTTTGCGTGTGTATATTGATTGAATTATTTCATTAATTCCTATAGACACATACATATAAATGTCATAGCTATAAATATAAGTACGATAAAACTGGGCAAGGTCTTTCAATAATAATTTTTTTTGCTTTTCGATTTCCTTTTCTCTCGGATATATCGTTAAGAGATCATTTTTAAAGAACACACCGCGCTCCATTTTGTTACGATGCTTGAAAATCGAAGGAATAAGAAGCTTTTTTCTTTCGTTTCTTTTTTTTTTCCTTTTTTTTTCCTTTTCTCTTTCTTTCTTGCTTCCTTCTTACTTTCTTTTTTCTTCCTCATTCTTTAATTTTTTTTCGTCTTCGCTGAAAGTTGTTTGGACGAGAGAAAGAAAAAAGATAGAGACAGAGAGAGAAAAAGAGAGAGAGAGAGGGAGTGTATATAGGCGTACTCTCACATATACAAATAACCCACGACACCATTACCAACCTCGCAGGGGACGTGTACGGTAGCCGGCTACTAATTTCGACTTCATCGGCCGAGATAAGACTGGAATTTTTGCCACTGCTAAGTCAGAAAGCCGGCGCTAAACTCGTACCACATTTGCCTCTTAACCCAAAGTTCTTAATTTTCGATTTCGAACGAAGGAGGAAGGAGGGAACGCTTTGCGATTCGAGCTCGATTTTTTTTTTTCTTCTTATTTTTCTCCTTTTTTCTTTTTGTTCGTTCGTTTTCTTCTTTCTTCTCTTTTCCTTCTTTCTTTCTTACTCGATATGTGTTCAGCCTTTCCGTTTTTATCGAGAATCGGGATCTCTTAATACGTCATATCGTACGAATTTTAGGGATTACGAGCCAGTTTACTACCGATTCATCCCTCCTCCTCTTTAAAAGCGGCGAATTTCTAAGAAAAATTTAACAAGGGTTGGACCGAGAGTGCAAATAGTCCATATCCGCGTATAATCCGTATCAAAATACTTCTCTCTCGTTTCGTTGATTTCTACGGAAATGTGATTGGACTTTTTTTATTATTTCCTATTCCGATATACAATTATTCGTTTTTCTCGATTATCAACTATTATTTATTACTTATTGTTTTATTTATTTATTTATTTTTTTGCTTCGACGATCATCCTCGCAGACAAATATGTTGGATTATTAACAACAATTAAAGTTCTCTAATTAAACTTCTCTTCTTTCTAAACTTCTTAAACTTCTCTCTAAATGTCAATCGTAAGTAGTCGTTTGCTTAGATATCTTAGAAAAAATATTTCACAGAAGTAAGTACTTCTCTCGAATTTTTTATTTCGACGAATATACGTACGTGTATATATTATAATCGGAACAAAAATAATTTTCTCTTTCGTACGATCGAGTGGACGTAATAGAGAAAAAAAAAAGAAAAAAAATGAAAAGAAGAGAAAGAAAAAGAAAGAAGAAGAGGAGGAAGAGAAAGACGAAGAATTTTTTTTCTTTTTCATCGATGAAGTAAACACATACTTTTCCAAAACAAGTTGAAAATATGAAAGTAGCTGCTATTACACGATAAGTTCTTAATTTTCGCAGTCGGAGGACCCTCCAGACCGTAATTCGGATGCGGACTCGTTAAATGCGCTTACGAATGAGCAATAAGCGGTTAAGATTAATCGACAGCGATCGACGATAATGTAAAATCGCGGGATATAATTTCGTCGGTCGCATTCATACCAAGTGTGAGACTGCAACAGAAGAAAAGGAGAAAGAAAGATAGAGAGAAAGAGGGAGAGAGAGAGAGAGAGAGAGATAAGGCAATAATAATAAAGACGAAATACAACTTGATACTCTTCGGCAAAACTGGTTTCATCGGGCACCCGTTCTCATTCTCTTTATAAGGTCCAATGAAATTGTCAAAATTACTTACGATTCTTAAAGGACGAGTTACCGAAAAAGGTGCGCTCGTTGGTTTCTAGACATCAACCCCTATCGAAATGATCTAATTATCTCTGACATTATAAATCGTTAAACGGAGGAGCTAACAAAACGACTATTGTTCAGATCTGTTCAATTTTATTTCGATAATAAAACGATATCGTTATTCGTATTAATATGGAACAATTTTTTGATACCGATCTAAAAGAAATATATATATATATATAGATTTGATCGTTATTATGATGTTCTTCGATTTAATGACTCGTTCGATGATATTTTTTCCAGTTTGATGGCTCGAGCAAAAGGAAAAGAAAAAATAAAAAAATAAAAAATAAAAAAAAAAAGAATCAAACGGAAAAGAGAGAAAAAAAAATTATACGCGTTATGGCTTATCGTTAGCTACGGAGATATAGTGGCCATTATGGAAATAATATCTGCCGCAATATATATTTTGAGAATTTATCTCGGCGAGATATCTGCCTTTATCTCGGCGCGAGATAATGTAGCATACGTCGTGTCCGCCGAAATATCGATATTTTAAGCGAATTTATTGCCTCGTAAATGGAGCAAACGCCATCGAGCGACGTTTTCTCTCTCTCTCTCTCTCTCTCTCTCGTTTTCTCTTTTTCTCTCTTTCTCCCTCTTTCTCTCTCTCTCTCTCTCTCTCTCTCTCTCTCTCTGTTTCTCTCTTTCTCTCTTTCTCGCTCGTTTCGCAATTTATCACTGAATCAGCGATAAAACGCCTGGATTTCGGCGCTCTTTTGCCCGCGTGCAACATTTTATTTAGCAAATCAGGGATATGATATTTTCGACGGTGGCATTGAATTTCCATTTTAAATTGACTACATCGGGTTGGTTGATAGGTGGGTACGTAGGTAGGTAGGTAGGTAGGTAGGTAGGTAGGTAGGTAGGTAGGTATGTATTCATTCATTCGCATTCGAGCAGAAACTTGTGTACGGTCCGATCGAAAATTTATCTTCCGGTTATATTTTGATATGTCCTCTATCTATTTATTTGTATACGTGTCTGTGTATGCGCGGCGAAGATAAAATATATGGTTTGATTTTTATAATATATCCTATTTTCTTTATTTTAAAGCATTTAACCGAATGATACAGATAGAATTATTCTATTATATAATCATATTTTCGACATGTATAACACAGGATTTGATATCAAATGATTTTAATAATATCAATAATAATAAAAATATTTAGAACGTAACTTTTTACAATTCCATATATGATATCGATTGAATCGATCGACTTAAAATTATTAATAATTCTTTTTCCTTTTTTTCAAATACAAACATCGGATATAAGTTGTCTACGTTGCACAGAAAACGAATTGAATAGTTCGTGAGAGATCAAACAGCGAGAGATAAACATAATTAATAAGTATTCCAAACATTTACTAGATCCTTTTCTTTCCCTTCTTTCTCTCCGTTTTGTTTTCATTTTTATTCTATAAATCTATCCATTCGATCAATACAAAAGACGAAGAAAATCGTCGAGACTGTCAATTGGTAAAATAAGAATAACTACTGTGTTATAAAATAGAATATTAGAAAAAAATAAAAAGAAACTTGCGGCTTCCATAGGGTCCCAATTTCGATCCAATTTGATGCACGGTAGCTTCGAGATAGCACGCAAAGGGTGGGAAAGGAGAAGCTTGGGTGAGGGCTATGGGGAGTAAATGGTAAATAACTGAGCTGTCCAGACACGGTCCGGCTATGGGCGGTGAGAGAAAGAGAGAAAGAAAGAAACAAATCAAGAAAGAAAGAGAGAGAAAGAGAGAGAGAGAGAAAGAAAGAAAGAGAAAGAGAGAGAGCCTAATTAAACGATGTACAATTTATAACACCAGCTAGAAGGTCTAATGGCTCGCGTTCTTGGAAACCCGCTGGTTCATCCGTTGGACCACACCTAGCCGGTCCTGCGGAGAGATTGTCATCGCCTCTACGGAATGAGACGCCGACTCGTTCACGAATCGTGCATGAGACTACCACCTATCCTTCGTTCTCGTCCTCGTCCTCGTCCTCGTCCTCGTCCTCATCCTCATCCTCGTTCTCCTCGTCCTTCTCATTCCCTTCGTCCACCTCTACGTAGTCGTGTCTACCGTGCAAAACCAACGTGCTAACCTCTTCGTAGCTCTTTCACCCGAGAATCAAACACGTATCGTACGAGCGAGCTCATCTTGACACCATCGACTACTATCTTTAGTATCGATACTTGTGTAATCTCCTTTCTTTCTTCTATCTTCGTGCACTCGCTCAAAATCGTCTTGAATACTTTTCTTCTTTGTTAGTTTTTTCTTTTTCTTTTTTTTTACTTTATTTTATTTGTGAGAGATATAAATGTCGAATTATTATTCTTATTCTTATTATTATTGTTATTATTATTATACTTTTTTTCTTTTCTTTTCTTTTTTTTTTGTGGAAGGAATGTAATCCCGATAAAACATCGATCAGTATCTTTAATATCGATCGATAGCCCGATATATTGTTGTTATATTTATCATTTGTTGATCACGTATTTGTATAACGATTGCAAAATAATCTTGATAATATCGATCAACGTCTTTAGTATCGATTTCGATATTGGTTTGCTCCGTTAAATATACTCCTATTTATTTTCTTCGCACTTACAATTTCAAATCAAACTTTTGTAAGAGGAACATAAAGGAAACAGAAAAAATATTACGGATTAATCTCCAATTCCTACGTATGAAAGCATAAAAAATTTATTTAAATATCCAATATACAATATATATATATATATATATATATATATATATATATTATATTATATATATTATATTATATATATATATATATATATATATATATATATATATATATATAATATCTCCATTACTCGCACCTAACGAACTCGAGCACATAACTTCTTTTTTTTCTTATTTTCATGTAAACGATCGATCAAATTGTCCAATAATAATTTTTAAAAAGAATAGCTAGTTACTCAATTTCTTCCCTTTTTTTTGTATAAGAAATATAATATTGACATGATCGAGTACCATTTTTAATATCCTTTGAGATCCATTGATGATACAATATAATCACCGTTTCACACACACACACACACACATGTCGATTACTCGTAAGTAGGTAATCGAAGGTCGAAATCATTATATATATATATATATATATATATATATATATATATATAAGAGAGGCCGACGGGGTCGTTAACGAACTTCCTACATTCTCGGACTTCCCCTTGCGTCCCTCGAAAGCTCTAATTATTTCTTGCTCTCCACGATCACTTCCGTACGTTCAAGTTGGGACTACAGGTGTAACCGCCTGCGGGAAGGACGATGTCTCTCGCATACCTAATTGGAATCCGATAAGCGTATGCGGTAATACCACGGACCGCCGCCTTGTTGTTCAACCGAGATCGATATACGATAATATTACGTATTAACGTTAATGATGTTGTATAACGGAAAAATTACTCCTTGCGAAACTATAATAAACGCTTTATTTCATTTACTCGATCATTTTCGCAACACTTTTCTTACGATGGTTTAACTTACTTAGTCCTTTAATCGTTATACCCTTATGTGTATAGATTATCGATACATATCGATCGATCGATCGATCGATCGATCGACCGATTCTAGAAAATATTTCTTCGTTTCAATTCGCGAATAAACATTTTTTTCTTCCATTCTTTTCCTTCTTTCTCTTTCTTTTTTTTAATTTTTTTTTAATTTTTTTATATAATCAATATTAATGCTATATATTTTTTCATTTACTTCCACACTTTCGCAATACACCAATGATCACTATATATTCTGCTAGTCGTTTAATAGTTATAGCGTTATGTACGCGGGTATCAGATCCATATCGATCGATCGATCGATCGATTCTAGAAAATATTTCTTGGTTTCAATTCGCGAATGAACGTTTCCTTTTTTTCCCTTTCTTTTTCTTTTCTTATATCTTGTTGTCTTTTTTCTTTTAAATTAACTTCTTTTATTTTCATAAAGACGGATTATCGATCTATATCGATCGATCGTTTCCAAAAGAACAGACAGTTTCTTTCTGAATACTTTTATCGAAGAAAAATCTAAAGTTTAATGTGAATTAATTGTTGTCGATGAGAGAAGAAAACAAACAAACGAACAAAAAGAAAGGAAAACAAAAAGAAGTGGAAAAAAATAAAGTGGTGAAAAAGAAGAGGTCGAAGTGGATGAGCAGTGAAGTACTTTTCTTGTTGATATTGATAAGCGAAAAAGACAGAGAGAAAAAGAGACAGAGAGAGACAGAGAGAGAGAGAGAGAGAGAGAGAGAGAGAGAGAGAATGACGTGACAAAAAGTAATGTCATCGAGTAACATAGTCGACGTGGGTAATGCGGTATAAAAGAGATAAAGTACGTTTTAACGCGTTAAAAGCGTTATGGAGGCGATTATACTCCGACATTCGGCGTCTGTATTTTGCGGGCGTTTAAACCGCCCGTACGACGTTCTATTGGATAAGGAGAAGTGATCGAGTCAGATAGAAGTGAAATAGACGAGCGATTTGCTATGTATGTGTACGTGGCTATGCGTTTGTGAGGAAACGCGCGTACCTATGTATGCGAACACACTTTAATAAAATATAACTAGGTACATACGTGTAAAATACGAAGGATATCTTTTCCTACTTCTTATTGAATATCACGTAAGAGAAAGTAAAGAGAGGGTTAACAACGTTCGCGTTAACCCTAATTTCATAATCGATGAGTTTCTAACTGCCGTTATATCGTCGAAATTATTTGATATATTATAACTAATGCGTTATTGTAATAAATTGAAACTTTATCGTTCGTTAAATGAAATATTTATTATATACGTGTCGATATTTTGGATATTTAAATAAAAAAACAAAGATTATATATATATATATATATATATATATATATATATATATGCAGGATGATGAAAAAAAGAATCTGAAATATCAATCCTTTCGATGTAAATCTAAATTGTCAAGATAAGTTTATTATGAACATAATTCAAAAATATTACTAACATAATAATCGAATATGTCTGTACATTCCGTATGTTGTAATAGAAAAAGTAAAAAAATTTTAAAGGCAAGACACGATCGGAAATAAATCTTTTCCCTTTCTTTTTTTTTTTTGTCTTTTTTTTTTAAAAGAAAAAAAAGAAAGAAATTACAATTTTATCCTTTGGAAGTGATACATTATTTATTATGTAATATCGGAGTCCTGATGTTTTGGCGAAAGGATTCGATCGGATGCTTAAAAAAAAAATATATATATATATACCTGCACCACGAAGAAGATATTATTATTCTTACGATTTAATAGGATCGCCATAGAAAAAAGAAGAAGAAAAAAAAGCGAAACGGAGAAATGAAAAAATAACAAAATAAAACAAAATAAGACAATTTTATAAAATAAATAAACAAATGAGAATTTCATGATTGACAAAGATTGAGACACGCATACTTAAATTAAAAAGTCCATGAAAAAGATAACGATTGTTCCTTACGATGTAACAAGATCGTCGTAAAAAAAAAAGAAAATTATTTACCAATAAAACAAATTTAACAAACAAACAAATAGACAAACAATAATTTCGTTATAGAAAAACGTCGAGCGTGATAGAATTATTGTACGATGGAATCGAATCGAGGCGATCGTTTGTCGAAAATTTCTCAGATCGGTATACATTTAAAATCTATAAACGAAACGGAGAATTGGAGGTTGAGATTTAGGGCTGATTGCCTTTCGTATGGTGCACGATCCTTTTCCTATCATCCGGATGCTTCGGAATCGGGTTAACGTTCGTGTTATTTTTGCTTGAAGCTGTCAACCTTAGCGAATCCTTGCGCTAACAAGGTGCCGCACCGCTCGGCCATCCGATTTCGTTTTTCTGAATGGCCCTTTGGGAAGTGGCGGTCCTCTTCTTTCTCTCTTTCTATATATATATATATCTTGTTTTCTCTCTCTCTCTCTTTCTCTTCGGTTAGGATCTAACGAGGAGGCCGCTTTTTGCGCATTAAAATATCGACTAATTGCCCCAGGATTCTGTCGTTGTTTTTGTTAGCTTTGCCGATCGTGCGCGGGCATTCTCTATCGGGGAACGTGATTCGCCAGCCGAATATTTTGAGAAATATCGGTGCCCTCCTTTTAAGGGTCACTCCATCTCTTCACCTATCGCTTCCTCTCTTTCTCTCTCTCTCTCTCTCTCTCTTTTTCTTTTTTCTACAGGCAACTCGATGGATTTCGACCGATCGATCGATCGGTAGATCATGATTCATATACGGTACACTCGTAACCTCAATTCGCGTGTGTGTCTCGTAAAAATTTGGAATTCATATTTTACATTTTTTTCACCTTTTTTTTCTTTAACCTTCTATCCTTTGCGTTTAATATCTATTAACATCGTCTTCCTTTTCTTCTTCTTGTCTTTTCGAAAAAGAAAAGAAACGTAAGAAATAAGAAAGAAGGGAAAAGAAGGAAGGAAAGAACTTGAAAGTCGTCGCGACGTTTTGAAGGATCTTATAGAAGGAAGGAGGGAGTGAGGGGGGAAGAAGAAGAAGAAAAATGAAAAAAGAAAAGAAAATGGAAGAAAAAGATAGAGAGATAAAGGGTCTACACCTGACTCACAAATCATTTCGTGCTCGTCCAATTATTCTAAAAATCACTTTTGTATTTCGTTTAATGAGGATACGATTAACGGCACTGATAGAGGACGCGAGTCGGACATTTTTTTGCTTCTGACCCGAATACTTTTCACTCGATCTCGCTAGATACGTAACAACGTAACATGGATGTATATATTATCAGAGTTGACTTTAACGAGCGCGGCTTTCTTACATTCCTTTGGTCCTCAGCCCTTTTGATCACCTTTATCGTACTCTTAGGTATTCCACGTGGATGTAGAAAATCTTTGGAAGAGAAAAAGAGAGATAGAGACAGAGAGAGAGAGAGAGAGAGAGAGAGAGAGAGAGAGAGAGAGAGAGAGAAATATAAAAAAAAAGAGAGAAACAGAAAATATTCAATCTTCTTCTTTTTCTTTTCGTTCATACCAACGGTGCTCTCATATGATAATACAATCGCTTAATTAGCGAATCGTTGCTCCTTAAACATGTTTTTAGTAAGCTTAAAGAGAACCACGATATTTCCGTCACGCACGAAACGAACGAAGAACTCCGTATGGTAAGACCATGTTCGAAAGCAACCTGGACCAGTATATCGAGTTATATATACGAGTTCGTATATACGTACATACATACCTACGTATTTATGTACTCACTTAATATATTTGCATCACAGACGATGTATCTCGTGTTGATTTAATTTTTTTTTTATCTTTTTTGTTTTTTTTTTTCTATTTTATTTTTTGTTTTGGTTTTATTTTATTTTATTTCTTTTTTTTTGAAATCGTTCAATTCCATTCGTTTATACTTGTTGCTAAATTTCTAGATAAATTTCAACATTTCATTAGAATTTATGCACTCGACTTGATATATTTTTATCACGGACGATGTAATTTTCGATTTAATTTTCTTCAGTTTCGTTTTTTGATTTTTCTCTTTCTCTTTTCTTTTTCGAATTGTTTTTTCGTTTCGTTTATATTCTTCGCAAATCTCTAGATTACGATAATCTCAAATGGAAGATATTTAAAAATTAGAATTTACGTGCTCATATCGCAAATAATATATCATTCGAGCAATCGATTTAATTTTCATTTTCTTTTTCCTCTCGTTTGAAACTAATCAGTTTTATTTATCGTTTATACTCGTTGCAAAGTTTCGAGATTACGATAAGTTCGAATGTGTAAAATATTTAAAAATTTCAATCGTTGCGTTAGAATTTACGCGTTCATTCGTTATATTTTTATCGCAAATAATATACCTCGCGTGTCGATTTAATTTTCCACCATTTTTTTATCCCTTTGAAAATAAATCAATCGATCGATCAATCAATATTGGTTTGTCGTTGGTTTACGAGAGATTAGGGCAGATTCCAATAGAAAAATATTTCGAAATTTCGATGGTTGCATAAAGAAATGTTTTCCATGACGGATAAACGTATCTTTTGCGAGATAATAACGAAGAAGAATTCGTGAAGTCTTTTCGAAAAATGCGAGAGTCAGTCAGCCGTGGAACAGATCGAATAGTCTGTGCTTGGTTGTCTGTTGCGTTCCAAGAGAAATATGTTCGTAGTTGGCTCATCTGTATTCATAACCAATGGCGGTCTCCATTCACCAATTAACGAGATTTCATAACGTTTAGCTGATTTCATCGGTTCTACACATTTACTAACACCTAAACTGACACTATTTGGAAAGTATATATATATATGTGTGTGTGTGTGTGGGTGTGTGTACGTACATATGTATAATTTGGAGAAAGAAATAATTAATTTCGAAAGAAAGAAAAAGAAATAAAAATAGCAGAAAAGAAAAATACAATACGTAAACTACTTTGTAGCAAAATAAATAAACAAAAAAAAAATATATATGTATATATGTACTATATATTCACACATACATATATTCGTCTAAGGTCGTCAGTGTCAACGTGAAAATTTTTTTTCCATTGTCTCACGCGCGTGCGAGAAACGTCGCGCC
>NC_066591.1:1922500-1927500 GCF_905475345.1 Vespula vulgaris | reverse complement strand
CTTGGTCAGTCGATCGATTCTCGGCGAGTTCCGATCGAGGTCTTCGAAGGGATAGAAATCACGAAGAGAGGGTGGGGAGGTGAAGCAGGGAGGTGGAGTGAGAGAGAGACAGAGACAGAGAGAGAGAGAGAAAGAGAGATAAAGAGAGACATATACACACGTACACACATAACATACATACATAAACATACACACATACACAGAGAAAAGAGATGAGAAGAGAAGAGAAAGGAATAGAAGAAGGAAAAGAAAGAGAAGGAGAAGAAGAAGAAGAAGGAGGAGGAGGAGGAGGAGGAGGAGGAGGAGAAAGAAGAAGACGAGAAGTCACGGCGATGGCGAAGAAGAGGCGGACTATCGCGAAAGCAGACGACGGCGTTCGATGTCGTCGTGAAGGGGCTGTTTGGTATTCCGTTCGCGTCCGAGGGCATAATTGGCCGCCAACTGGCGACGACGACGACGCTCCTCCGGGTATCGCCAAGACAAGAAATTATTCTTTAATTAATTGTCAGCGCTCTCAATGTGACCACATGCGTAGGATCGGTCGGGCTCCCTACATATATACATATATATACATACATACATACATACATACATACGTATGTATGTACGTACGTACGTAGATGCATACATGCATGCATACATGCATACATAAATTTTGATCAATATGGAACGATAGGATAGTTTCTACGTGACTCTTTATAAGCGAGAAGAATAACTCGTTATTGTTGTATACCTTCTTCAGTATTGAAAGAGAGAGAGAGGGGGAGAGAGAGAGAAGATATGCGAGAGTCCGTCTACGTAATATGTATCTGTGCGTGTCTAAAAGTTTAATACAACAAAGTGATGGTAGTGTGACGTACCTTTCTGTTTTATCAACGATAAATACTAGTACCTATAACTATACTATCGCGCTCAGTCTCTTTGTAAATCCTTTAACGGTTAATACCTCTTGTCATCCAGCAAGAAAATGTTCCTGAGAATACCTAAGAAATATGTTCATTTCTTTTTAATTTGATATATGTACATATATATATATATATATATATATATATATATATATACGTATCTTTTTCTTCCTTTCTTTCTCTACCTCTCTCTTTCTCTTTCTCTTTTTCTCATCAAAATGATATACACTCACTCCGTAATTATTACTTAGCCAATATCTTTACGTCTTACGTATTACGCCTTATGTCCTACCTTCTTGTTATTACCTTATATACATTAGTGGAGAAGAACAATTAGGCTACCGGTCTTCAACGAGTGAGGACAGTTACGAGCGCGGATGAGAGATTCAAAGAGACCGGCGAGTCTCTTTGATCGACTTCAGACCGCGAAACAACGGATCTCATTCTCTTTCTCTCTCTCTTTATCTTTGTATTTCTCTGTCTCTCTTGGTTTTAAACTTCACAGTCTCTTTCCCTTTTCATCTTGGACCTTTCGCAGATAGGAAAGATGGGTCTCCTGCTTGAACACGCGCTGAGACTTGCATAGGCGTCGTTTTCCGACAAATTTTTCGAATCTTTTTCTTACCTTCGAATCTCTATCATTTTCGATGATTATCGTCATCGATACACACATACATATATATCGTAATTACATAAATAAATAGAAGAATATCGTACGTATCGATATTACTTTTCGTTTGCAAATGTAATTAAAAGAAAAAGAAAAAAAAAATAAACAAAGAAAATTATTGATAATAAAATAATTAACTAAAAAAATATTTTCTATATTCGTATCTCCTCAAAATATCTACGTATATCCAACATATATATATATATATATATATATATATATATATATATATGTTCTTTAAAAGTTCGTTTCATGATTCGATTCGACCGATGAAAACGAAAAAATGGAGGAGAAAGAAAAGAAAAATCGGGAAAGAAAAGAAAAGAAAATAGATTTTTGTAAAGCTCCTAGGATCACGTAAACGATCGTATTTTACGCCAATGAACACTCACGATTCTCACCGAAGAAGACAGGTGCGCACGACGAGCGCACACGAACGCACGACGATGATAACGACGATGAAACGAAGGAACGCATTGGCGAAATTATATAGGTATACGTGTGTGTTTTCTGTTGTGTGTGTATGTATGTATATGTATGTCTATATGTATGTTTTCTTTCCCTATATATAAACATACACGCACATGCGCACGCGCACACGCACGGATATATATCCCTTGTATATATATTTTATAATTAGCCGACGGTCGCCGTCGATAAATCAGCGCGCCGCCCGGCTTTAGGACTTAATTAAAAAAATTTAGTCAAAAACCAATTAGCGGCCACGGCGAATTAACATATTTCTAATTATCTACCGGACACTTTCGGCTGCCTTATAGCAGCGGCAAACGTCTCTCTCTCTCTCTCTCTCTCTCTCTCTCTCTCTCTCTCTTTTTCTATCTCTCTCTTTCTTTTTCATTGAGAAACCCGTAATATAAGTCCAGTGAATCTCTCTCTCTCTCTCTCTCTCTCTCTCTCTTTCTCTCTCTCACTCTCTCTTTCTATCTACCAATCTTCCACACCATCCCTCGATGACGTTGCGATACGGTCATTGTTAACGCGTTTCTTAAGGCGTCATCAACGCTCTCGTCGTTTGCCAACAATCAATTCTCTTTACTCTCTTTTTTCCAAATTGGAGAACATGTTAATTACCAGGTTGCGACTTTCAAGGAGCTTCCCAAAGATTTTAATCGCAAGATAGAAAACAAAATTAAGATCTATATTAGTCTGTGAAATATTGAAAGGAGTGGGAGGGAGGAGTGGAGAGGAGGACAATTGATAGGCGTGTTATGTATCTAATATATCTACGTATACAGGTGTCTATCTATTTATCGAGATAAACGTTAAGTACTTACTTACTTTTTCACTTACTTATGTACACACGTACGATCCTAAGGAATTAATCAACTCGATTGTTAATCGAGATAAAACGTCGAGATTAATTATTGAAATCAGATTTTTATTTCGCTATAATATGTGTATTTCTTGTGGATAAATTACCATGTTATTACATTTATACAGAGCGGCCATAGGTTACGATTCGTGAACCATTTCGCGCTTATTTAATATCTTTAAATCAATTTTTATTTTTTTTTTTTTTTTACTGACGGCGGATCTCCGTGATCGTACACGTAGATACATACATAATTTACAACGTTTTATCTGCATTTTCGTTCTTCCGTTCTCTCTCTCTCTCTCTCTCTCTCTCTCTTTCTATCTCTATCTATCTTTTTATCTCTCTCTCTCTCTCTCTCTCTCAGACGCACGCATACACATCGCACACATCTCAATCAGATTATATACAAACGTATTATCATCCTTCATCGTTTCTCTTTCGTTGCCCACCCAATTATTAAGTCTCCATGGTGTCTCTTCCTCATAAATGAAGAAATTCGTTTCTTTTATACTATATACACATCGCGAGAGACGCGTTAAACAATAAAACGATAGTGTTCTCACCTATTATTCAACAAACTACAAATGTGTTCGCGGTTTCGATTCTTTTTTACTCGCGTTTGAAAGTGATTGAAACGTTTGATTCCGTCATTGAATCTTAAAAATCGGCATCATCTACGTAAGTATTTCTTTTTGTTTACTTACATACGTAAATAGGTAGTAAATACGAAATATACGAATTACGAATGAGAACGAGTCTCTCGTTTTCTGTTTTCCCTTTCCCTTATGGCTCCTCCATCCCTCGCAAACCCATCCTTTTTTTTTCTTTTTCTTTTCTTTTCCTTCTACTTCTTCTTTCTCCTCTTTTTTCCTTTTTTTCGTCTTCTTCGTTAACCCATCATTTTTTTCTCTTTTACGGGTTCAGATTATCGTCGTTAGGATGATCTATAATCCTTTTGCAAATTTCATCGAAATTGAATCGTATTGTACACACGCGCACAGACGCACACACACACACACGCACACATAAGACGACACATTCCTATATACACATAAGTACACTCACGTAAGTACATACGTATTATACATATTACCATACCTATCGATTATCGAGCGAACGGAGAGAAATTTTTATTTACATTTATGTGCATTATGGTTTCTCCCGTACGGGTGTTGTTTGTTTGTTTGTTTATTTGTTCTTTTGTCTCTTTTCTATTCACAAGAAAGTCTGGTCTCTTTCTCTTCTTTCTTTCTTTTCTCACGCTACGATTTTCCTTTTTTTCTCTTTGCTTTTTGTTTCTCTCTTTTTTTTTTCATTCTTCTTTCTCCTTCCTCCTCCTACCGTTCTCTCTCCAACTTAGTTAATTTTCCATTCTTGAGATCGCGAGATCAAAAAATGCCACGAATAAATGCTACACGGTGAACGATCGATCAGAAATTTTGTCGTTGAACAAATAGAACGTTAAGTCGAGTTCGAGTTCAATCGGGTTTTTAATAACGACGAGATCACCGAAAGCACAAAAGACGATGATACTTTTCTCAATCAAACGTATACGTATATATACGTTAAAAAAAAAAAAGAGAGAACCCGAAAAAAATTAAAAGAATAAAAAAAAAATTGATCGGCGTTATCCTTAAGATTAATTTGCCGATCGTTCGATATTAAACTTGGCAAATGTTCTTTTTCTAATCTTCGAGATATCGAATTGGATCTTGCTTTTATATCTAATCAACGTTACACACGTCCCTCTTCTTCTATTTTTCCACAAGAACGTTTGGTTGTACACTATCAGAAGGACGAAGAGAAGAAGGAGGAGGACAAGAAGAAAAAGAAGAAGAAGACGAAGGAGGAGAGGTCCCAGACAAGGTCGATCTCGTACGTAAAAAGAAAAGAGAAAGAAAAGAGTACAAAAAAATAGAAGAAGAAGAATTTGCTTTTTCGCGACAAACGAGCAACCGTGCAAACTTCGTTCTTATCTTTTTTTCACAACCTCTCGTCGTTCCTCTCCCCTCTACTACTTCTCGTTGTGTCTTAAAAAATTGTCAGATGAATTGTGAAAAAGGGGATCGAAAGGTCAACGGTCGAAAGA